>NW_025765510.1:0-113764 GCF_003918875.1 Haliotis rubra
AGAACATCCAGCTGGCGCGGGCTTACGTATCCCGAAATAAACGACTGGCTGGATGCAGGCACTATATCCCCGTGAAGAAACGCAGATATCCAGGAAATAAAGATGGAAACGGTTTACCAAATTCACCGAACCTTCATTCCAGACGCTGAAAGTTTCCGCGACCCTCGTTATGTTGAGTACCAAACTTTCCTCCGCCCTTCCATTCCGGCATACCGAGTTGCCCCAGACGATATGCGGCAGACGACTTCTGCAGAGCGTAAACATAAAGCTACATTGTCATTATGCTAATAGTAAAGCACCACTCGCCTCGTTATAACAGCGATATACCCCTTTACAAACAAAATCCCAGTCGATATCCTCCAGGAATTGAGTACTCTCAGAGGTCAGAGGTCATGGAGCTCAGGGATTCAAACTGCATCAACAGTTGTCGTTATATATATCGGAACGACGATGAGCATGTTTTTCCACACTCCATAGCGAAATCTCCTCAACAGAGAAAGCAAATTAAGCAGCGTTTGAATTGATAATGTCAGACGCCATAATCTGGAAGCGACGTCGGAAATACACAAGTTTAGCATGCAATTTTCGATGGTTTAATACCAGCATAGAATGTGTTTAATAATTACTGAAATCCGACTAAGCTTTGGGTGATAGGAAGTTCGACTTTTATTGACGCGGGCGATGGATGAAGTGGTTCAGGAGATGTGATATCATACATAATTCACACCATGAACGACAGTATGTTTGTTTGGCTTTGTTTGTTTTTCTTGTGTGATGTAACGTTTGTAACTTTTCCTCCTGGAAGTAACTCGAGCCACCACGTGCAATGCGATATATGAATAAATATTCAGTCAAACTGTTCACACATTGTTTCGAACTTTGATGAATAGAACTGTACGGCTGTCTCGAGATAAAAAGCTTTGTTCCTGTATTCTGTATTAAGTATTCAGTTCGCATTTGTGTCGAACCAGGGGTTAGAAACTACTCGAAGTATTCTCGTAGGTACCTTTAACTTCGACAGAAACGGATCTTGATCGTGTTTAGGATGAGAATGGGTGTGGATTGGGAGAATGTTGTTTTACGACACAGTAAGGAATATTCTAGCAAAATTCCTCGAGCCAGACGAACGACATGCATGAGCTTCCCCACCCTCAAGGCATCCGGGCCCACCAGCTTATTTGTCATAACATCCTATTTAAGAGCTCTTGGAGTCATAATAAGTGAACACGACCGATATATTTATAAGGCCGGGATTTCATATAGAATGTCTGACCATGCGTGTTCATACTTAGGGATTTCACAAAATTTCATGTTCATATGCGTAGATTTTCATCGAAAATTCTGTACCTACCAGAATACTGGTTTTTGTCGATGGCAGCTTTTATATCCTTATAACTATTTATGTAGGGGCGGATCCACGCACGCACACACACACACACATGCATCGCACGCGCGCACACGCGCACATGCGCGCGCACACACACACGCACGTAGACCTCCTTTCTCAAAATCCTGGATCCGCCCTGGTTTATATACCTGTCAATGGCGTGTGTTCGGGTACAAAAACTTCTTCCTTTACTTCTTCTCCTTTTAATACTTCCGGTGATGCTGAGCCTGCATCCGGGTAACAAAGTTATATGAATTTATATATTATTGATCGGGTACTTATTTTGATAAATGAATAGTCATGATGTCTGTAGCTCCTATATTTCGCTTTTAACACCTCTTGTATTAGATCATGTATACTATTTGCAGCTGTGTCACAGTTTTGCAGAATAGCTTCACAACAGGTGCCTTTATAATAACAGATTAGATTAAAGTAATACGTGTATTCTAAAGCTCGCCACTATTGATATGGCCTGATCTCCCACATATACATACTGGTGAGTGAGTGAGTGAGTTAAGGTTTAATGCCGCGTTATTCCAGTTATAACACAACGTAAGGGAAAGCTTTAGTTATTCAAGCCTAGACTGACTAAAGCTTAGTCTCTTGAAATATAATTTGACAGGACCAAATACCTCCATATGAATTGAAAAAGAAGCCCCAGTGAAATCAAAGATTCAGATTCCGTATTCAGGGATAGTATAGATTTTGCTTCATTCAGATTTTGCATTGTTCTTGTTTGATTGTTTAACGCCACCCTCAGCAGTATTCAAGCTATATGGCAGCGGGGTTGTATTGTTGACAGGGAATGAGTGGGTGAATATTGCTTAACGCCACACTCAAGCAGTATTCCAGCTATATGGCAGCGGGTTGTATTGTTGACAGGAATGAGTGGGTGAATATTAGCTTAACTCCACACTCCAGCAGTATTCCAGCTATATGGTAGGTTGCTATTGTTGACAGGAATGAGCAGGTTGAATATTGCTTAACTCCACCCTCAGCAGTATTCCAGCTATATGGCAGCGGGATGTATTGTTGACAGGAATGAGTGGGTGAATGTTGCTTAACTCCACACTCAGCGGTATTCCAGCTATATGGCAGCGGGTTGTAGTGTTGACAGGAATGAGTGGGTGAATATTGCTTAACGCCACACTCAGCAGTATTCCAGCTTCTATATGGCAGCGGGTTGAATTGTTGACAGGAATGAGTGGGTGAATATTGCTAACGCCACACTCCAGCAGTATTCCAGCTATATGGCAGCCCGGGATGTATTGTTGACAGGAATGAGTGGGTGAATATTGCTTGAACTCCACACTCTCAGCAGTATTCCAGCTATATGGCAGCGGGTTGTATTGTTGACAGGAATGAGTGGGTGAATATATTGCTTAACGCCACACTCAGCAGTATTCCAGCTATATGGCAGCGGGTTGAATTGTTGACAGGAATGAGTGGGTGAATATTGCTTAACGCCACACTCAGCAGTATTCCAGCTATATGGCAGCGGGTTGAATTGTTGACAGGAATGAGTGGGTGAATATTGCTTAACGCCACCCCTCAGCAGTATTCCAGCTATATGGCAGCGGGTTGAATTGTTGACAGGAATGAGTGGGTGAATATTGGCAACGCCACACTCAGCAGTATTCCAGCTATATGGCGGGGTTGAATTGTTGACAGGAATGAGTGGGTGAATATTGCTTAACGCCACCCTCAGCAGTATTCCAGCTATATAGCGGCAGCGGGGTTGAGTTGTTGACAGGAATGAGTGGTGAATATTGCTTAACTCCACACTCAGCGGTATTCCAGCTATATGGCAGCAGGTTGAATTGTTGACAGGAAAAGAGTGGGTGAATATTGTAACTCCACCCTCAGCAGTATTCCAGCTATATGGCAGCGGGTTGTATTGTTGACAGGAATGAGTGGGTGAATATTGCCTTAACTCCACACTCAGCAGTATTCCAGCTATATGGCAGCAGGGTTGAATTGTTGGCAGGAAATGAGTGGGTGAATATTGCTTAACGCCACCCTCAGCGGTATTCCAGCTATATGGCAGCGGGTTGAATTGTTGACAGGAATGAGTGGGTGAATATTGCTTAACTCCACACTCAGCAGCAGTATTCCAGCTATATATATGGCGGCGGGTTGTATTGTTGACAGGAATGGCCCGGGGTGAATATTGCTTAACTCCACACTCAGCAGTATTCCAGCTATATGGCGGCGTTTGAATTCTGTTGACAGGAATGAGTGGGTGAATATTGCTTAACGCCACCCTCAGCAGTATTCCAGCTATATGGCGCGGGTTGTATTGTTGACAGGAATGAGTGGGTGAATATTGCTTACACTACACTCAGCAGTATTCCAGCTATATGGCAGCGGGTTGTATTGTTGACAGGAATGAGTGGGTGAATATTGCTTAACTCCACACTCAGCAGTATTCCAGCTATATGGCAGCGGGTTGATTGTGTTGACAGGAATGAGTGGGTGGAGAATATTGCTTAACGCCACACACTCAGCAGTATTCCAGCTATATGGCAGCGGGTTGTATTGTTGACAGGAAGAGTGGGTGAATATTGCTTAACGCCACCCTCAGCAGTATTCCAGCTATATGGCAGCGGGTTGTATTGTTGACAGGAAAGAGTGGGTGAATATTGCTTAACGCCACCCTCAGCAGTATTCCAGCTATATGGCAGCAGGTTGTATTGTTGGCAGGAATGAGTGGGTGAATATTGCTTAACTCCACACTCAGCAGTATTCCAGCTATATGGCAGCGGGTTGAATTGTTGATTGTGGAATGAGTGGGTGAATATTGTAACGCCACCCTCAGCAGTATTCCAGCTATATGGCAGCGGGTTGTATTGTTGACAGGAATGAGTGGGTGAATATTGCTTAACTCCACACTCCAGCAGTATTCCAGCTATATGGCAGCCAGGTTTGAATTGTTGACAGGAATGAGTGGAGTGAATATTGCTTAACGCCACACTCAGCAGTATTCCAGCTTATGGCAGCGGGTTGAATTCGTTGACAGGGAATGAGTAGGTGAATATTGCTTAACTCCACACTCAGCAGTATTCCAGCTATATGGCAGGGTTGAATTGTTGACAGGAATGAAAGTGGGTGAATATTGCTTAACTCCACACTCAGCAGTATTCCAGCTATATGGCAGCGGGTTGAATTGTTGACAGGAATGAGTGGGTGAATATTGCTTAACTCCACACTCAGCAGTATTCCAGCTATATGGCAGCGGGTTGTATTGTTGACAGGAATGGTGGGTGAATATTGCTTAACGCCACACTCAGCAGTATTCCAGCTATATGGGAAGCGGGTTGTATTGTTGACAGGAATGAGTGGGTGAATATTGCTTAACGCCACACTCAGCAGTATTCCAGCTATATGGCAGCCCAGGTTGTATTGTTGACAGGAATGGAGTGGGTAAATATTGCTTAACTCCACACTCAGCAGTATTCCAATATATGGCAGCAGGTTGAATTGTTGACAGGAATGGAGTGGGTGAATGTTGCTTAACGCCACACTCAGCAGTATTCCAGCTATATAGCAGCAGGTTGAATTGTTGACAGGAATGGAGTGGGTGAATATTGCTTAACGCCACACTCAGCAGTATTCCAGCTATATGGCGGCGGGTTGTATTGTTGACAGGAATGAGTGGGTGAATATTGCTTAACGCCACACTCCAGCAGTATTCCAGCTATATGGCGGCGGGTTGTATTGTTGACAGGAATGAGTGGGTGAATATTGCTTAACGCCACCCTCAGCAGTATTCCAGCCTATATGTGCAGCAGGGTTGTATTGTTGACAGGAATGAGTGGGTGAATATTGCTTAACGTAGCATCGGCAGTTTTGCAGCTCATCGCTGTTTGGAAAGGAGGGAGGAAGAAATATATTTCAAAACCTTTGAGACAAACTTGTCTTAGATATTTACCACGTGAAACCTAGACTAACAGCTAGTCTCTGAAATGAACATAGTTTACAGAAAATAAAAAAGTTTTACATTTTCAAAATCATAATACAATAAAAAGGAGCCCAGAGACTTTCTTCATTTTCAGAAGTTGTGGAAATCTAGACTTGCCACATTTCTAGACTTGCGTGGGCTTTCTTGGATATATTTGCTTCAGGGTCTGTATGACAGACTACGTGAAACCCTAAAGCACGGGTATGCTACCAACAAAACAGAATCATGGTCGGTTCCAACTGGGATTCTAACCAACAATCACAGGCTTGCCTAAGGGACGCAACTCTGTACAGCGATTTGCATTACAATAGAAAACGAAGACATTGTGTACGACCATATCCCTGTGACGTTGATCGATCTTCATGCTATCAACCACAGGTTTGCCCTGGTTCAGACCCGAGAATCCAGAGACCGCCGAGGTGGATCTCATGTCATATACAGCTATATATCACATGTCGCACGTAAAGATGGAACATGGTTTTACCTCCAGTGTAAGTCCAGACGGACGGCTAACATATAGAGCTTTGTCCAACAGCTTGGTCCAACAGTTAGCTCGTCACACCGAAAGTCCGGGTTCAGTTCCCCACAGAGGAATACAATTTGTTAAGCCACTTTTGTGTTCCTCGCCCTTATTAGTAGTGGGGTTGGAAGGAGTAGCCAAGCAGGTAATGTGTTCGCTCGTCATGCCGATTGCCCGGGTTCTATTCCCGTACCCAGTACACCTAGTTCATTTCTTGTGTCTCCCGCCCTGATGTTTCTGGAGTGAGTGAGTTCAGTTTTACGTTGCACTTAGCAATATTCCAGCTATATGGCGGCGGTCTGTAAATAATCGAGTCTGGACAAGACAACCCAGTGATCAAATGCATGAGCATCGATCTACGCAATTGGGATACGATGACATGTGTCAAACAAGTCAGTGAGCCTGACCACACGATCCCGTTAGTCGCCTCTTACAACAAGCATGGGTCACTGAAGACCAATTCTAACCCGGATCTTCACAAGTTGATGCTTGAACAATTATATGCGGCGTATAAAGACATTCATCAGCTAGTCAAATACCATTATGCACGAAGGAGCCCACGCATGAGACTGGACACACTTCCTGATTAAAACACAACCAAAGGCATCTGAAACCAGCGATCATCCCCGTTTGAACCAACCAGCTTCATCATTATCAAATGTTTCAAGGAGCATTTCTTTACTGAACGCGATAGCCGAGGTTATCACTTTGCCATACTGAAACTTAACCAGAGAATAACATGAGGTAAGACCAGAAAATAACATAAGGTGAGACGTGAGCTTTATACAGGGTCGCTAGACGGGGGTGATGAGAGTATTATTAGTTTATGCAGCCCTGATATCAAATAGCGACTGATGTGGTATTTTCGACGGGGCATTTCAGTATAAGGCGCCTGCGCTGTAAACTATGCGTGGTAGTAGTCCGTATTTGGAATGACCCAGATTTGGTGAACTTGGGCTTGCGTAAATCTAACTTTAACACCACTCAAAACAAGGTAATATAAACCCTATTGACGTCAAACGTATGCATTTATTATGGATGCCACATACTATATACTCCTCCAGTGTGGGAGGATATGACATGACATTGATGTAAGACGTATGTATTTATTACGGATGCTATACACTATATACTCCTCCAAGGTAGGAGATATGACATGACATTGATGTAAGACGTATGTATTTATTACGGATGCTATACACTATATACTCCCCCAGGGTAGGAGCTATGACATGACATTGATGGAAGACGTATGTAATTATTACGGATGCTATACACTATATACTCCCCCAGGGTAGGAGCTATGACATGACATTGATGTAAGACGTATGTATTTATTACGGATGCTATACACTATATACTCCCCCGGGGTAGGAGCTATGATATGGCATTGATGTAAGACGTATGTATTTATTACGGATGCTATACACTATAAACTCCCCCGGGGTAGGAGCTATGATATGGCATTGATGTAAGACGTATGTACTTATTACGGATGCTATACACTATACACTATATATACTCCTCCAAGGTAGAATATATGACATCACATTGATGTCACACGTATGTATTTATTACGGATGCTATACACTAAATACTCCTCCAAGGTAGGAGCTATGACATGACATTGATGTAAGACGTATGTATTTATTACGGATGCTATATTAATTATAAACTCCCCGGGGTAGGAGATATATGATATGGCATTGATGTAAGACGTATGTATCTATTACGGATGCTATACACTATATACTCCTCCAAGGTAGGAGCTATGATATGGCATTGATGTAAGACGTATGTATTTATTACGGATGCTATACACTATAAACTCCCCCGGGGTAGGAGATATGATATGGCATTGATGTAAGACGTATGTATCTATTACGGATGCTATACACTATATACTCCCCAGGGTAGGAGCTATGACATGGCATTGATGTAAGACGTATGTATTTATTACGGATGCTATACACTATATTACTCCCCAGGGTAGGAGCTATGACATGACATTGATGTAAGACATTATGTATTTATTACGGATGCTATATTACTCATATACCCCCGGGTAGGAGCTATGATATGGCATTGATGTAAGACGTATGTATTTATTACGGATGCTATACACTATAAACTCCCCCGGGGTAGGAGCTATGATATGGCATTGATGTAAGACGTATGTACTTATTACGGATGCTATACACTATACACTATATATACTCCTCCAAGGTAGAATATATGACATCACATTGATGTCACACGTATGTATTTATTACGGATGCTATACACTAAATACTCCTCCAAGGTAGGAGCTATGACATGACATTGATGTAAGACGTATGTAATTATTACGGATGCTATACACTATAAACTCCCCCGGGGTAGGAGATATGATATGGCATTGATGTAAGACGTATGTATCTATTACGGATGCTATACACTATGCTCTTCTCCGTAGTAGGAGCTATGATATGACATTGATGTAAGACGTTATGTATATATTACGGATGCTATACACCTATAAACTCCCCGGGTAGGAGATATGATATGGCATTGATGTAAGACGTATGTATTTATTACGGATGCGATACACTATATACTCCCCCGGGGTAGGAGCTATGATATGGCATTGATGTAAGACGTATGTATTTATTACGGATGCTATACAATTTCAATACTCCTCAAGGTAGGAGCCTATGACATGACATTGATGTAAGACGTATGTATTTATTACGGATGCGATACACTATATACTCCCCCGGGGTAGGAGATATGATATGGCATTGATGTAAGACGTATGTATTTATTACGGATGCGATACACTATATATTCCCCCGGGGTAGGAGCTATGATATGGCATTGATGTATTAAAACGCGAGTTTTGGGGAATCAGCTCGCTTGGCAAGAGGTCTGCCCATACCAACCCACACACAACACAACACCTGAGTAAATAAAGAAGGAGTTTATTACACAGCAGTCACTGAACGATTTTACATAATCAGTCAATAATAGCATAGTTTACAATTAATTATTAGAACATGATCAGAATGCAATCAGATATCAAAGTACATAAACATCACATGTAGATTCGTTATACACGACACATACTACATTAATCGCGATACATATTCTAATGTACACATTAATCGCGATACATATTCTAATGTACACAACAATAGTTCAGAACTCTACACATCACCCCAGTTGGGGTTTATACAATCTACATTCTGTAACGGTCCCAAACAGCATATATAGTATTCATGCTCAACGTAATACAATAGTTAAAATATCCGACACACTCTATACATGCTATAATAGTCCCAAAACAGTGTAGTGTCAATCAGTATGAAATACACAATCTAAACTGCAATACAGAAGATATGAGACACATACTAAGGGATGCCTCGTTCCACATAAAACCTGAAGGTACTGCCAGGGTTGTAACTTATAGTTAAGGTATTTACAATAGATTAAAGTTAACCTAGAATAACAATGGTATATATGTCAAAGTAGAAGAAAGCAAAGTTTCTTACCTGAGAGTAAATAAACAAGGAGTGTCCAACACCTGTGAAATATAATTCCACAGCATTTTACCTAACGAAGTCTTTGGTAAAATTGTTGTGTCAAAGGAACATGCATTTCCTTGCCAAAAGCATGTGGAAAGGAGAGAATCCTGTAGATTGGACCCTTGGTGTCATGCGGAATTGCATCATTATCCCTGGAATCAAACCAGAGCCAGTTTGAGGATCAGTGTCACAATATGTGCGAAGGGATTGAAGGATAGTACTGTTTGTCCGCTCACAGGCGGAATTCGTCATTGGATGGTAGCTACTTGTAAGATGACGTGTAACCTGGAAGATTTCACAGAGAGCACTAACAAGTTTAGACGTGAAGTTACGACCTTGGTCAGAGACAATGGACCTTGGAGCACCATAACGACAGAATATCTCCTGATATAAAACACGTGCCACTTCTAGTAGCTTCCTGGGATTTGAGAGGGAATGCCTCTGACCAACGGCTGTAGGAATCTACCACAAGAAGGATGTGTTTGTAGCCTTCAGGGTGTCTCCGTCAATGGTCCAAGGAAGTCAATGTGATACTCCGCTCAAACGTTTCAGTGATGGGCAGTGGATGGAGAGGTGCTCTGTTAGGAATACCGTGAAACTTTGGAGACTTGACATTTATGACATGACTTGATGTAATCATGAACGTACTGATACATCCCAGACCAATAGTACTTGGAGTCTGAGAGCCCCATACACTCTGTCAGCACCAAGGTGACCACCACCTGCTTGAGAATCATGGTGATGAGAGAGAAGAGCATCTCTACGGAGGCTCTTGGGAAGGGCTAATCTGACGAATGAGCTTATCAGCTGCTTCCATCTTGCGAGTACGAGGCTGGTAGAAATGGTAAAGTACCCCATCTAACATGTCATACTCATGAGCAGTGTTTTGAATCCTTTTCCTCTGGTTCATATCTTGTGGTAAAAGAACCATCTGCGAGGAAATTTACAATGCTAGCTTTGAAATCAGGGCACTTTCGCTGCTGCATTTCTCCTAATATTTTCCAGATCAGGGAGAAGAGGGAGTGGAGGTTGTCTCCATAATGGTATCCACAGCCGAGATAGATGGGGATGGGGTGTCATAAAAAAAAAGCTGAATTTCGAGAGATTCAGGTTTTTGTGTCGTGGTTGTCATTGACATCCATGGTCTGTATAGGAGGGTAGGTTCTCCTAGATAGTGCATCAGCATTGGTGTTCACTCTCCCAGGCTCCGTGAACAATGTCATAGGTGTACTCTTGCAGTTCAAGAGCCCATCTATGGAGACGACTGGTAGTGTGCTTGATGCTCTGCAACCAGACTAGGGCCTTATGGATCTGTAATGATTTTGAAGGGTTTACTTGTGAGATAAATGCGGCTGCACTTGACTGCTTCTACCACTGCTAGACACTCCTGTTCACTGACAGTCCATTTCTTTCCTCATATGAATTTAGAGATCTTCCCCATATGCAGTTGCTCGTTCCCTACCCTGGTCATCTAACTGGCCTAAAACATAGCCGATTGCTGATCCTGATGCATCTGTGGTGAGGATAAATGGTTTCTGCATATCAGGGTAGGCCAAGACAGGAGCCTGAACAAGACTTTGTTTCATTTTGTTCAAATGCAGTTTGGCAAATAGTCCGACCAGTGAAAGGGGCTATCTTTCTGTAAAGGGCATTTAAGTGGTGCTGCTAGTTTGGAATAACCCTTGAGAAACTTTCTATAGTAATTGCACAGAAATCCAAGAAAGCTGCGAAGGTGATGGATGTTTTAGGAGGAGGAAAAGTACGAATAGCTTCTGTTTTAGATGGATCAGTTCTTATACCCTTTTTGGAGAGGATGTGGCTTTAGGTAGAGAACTTCAGAACGAGCAAAGTTGCATTTATCTGGCTTCAGTTTCAGATTAGCTGATCTCAAGCGATCAAAACTGCTTGTAAATGGGAAAGATGCTCTTGAAAAGTCTTGCTGTAAATCAAAATATCATCAACATATACCAGGACATGCTTCCATGTCAAGCCTTGCAGGGCTCTTGCCATGACCATCTGAAATGGGATGGGAGCATTGCGTAACCCAAAAGGCATAACACGCCATGTATACAGGCCACTCTGCGTGACAAAGGATGCCTTGTGAGCTGTTTCAGAATCCAAAGGAATTTGCCAGAACCCTGCTGCCAAATCAAGCGTGGAAAATATTTGAGCATGGGAATCACCAATAGCATCAAATGCATCTTCCAGGCGAGGCAAAGGATAGGAAGCCGGAACGGTAATCTTATTCAATGATCTGTAATCTATGGCAAAACGGAACTCACCCGATTTCTTCTTGACTAAGACCACCGGACTCTGCCATGGGGACATGGAGGGTTCAATGAACCCAAGGTCAAGAGGTTCCTTTGTCTGTCGATCAGTTTCTGCTTTGCCTTCAGGGCTCTTCCGATAGAACGGCAGATGAACAGATTTGGAGCCAGGTACTGTGTCTATCCTATGTGAATATAGGTTAGTAACACCAAGTTCAGTTTTGTCAGCAGCAAACACATCCCTGTTGGCTTTAAGAAGTCTAGATAAGTCTGATTTCTGAGTATCATTCAGATCTGCCTTACTGAGATCAAAGTTTAGGTTTGAAGGCTTACCTGGAGATGTAGGCGGGGTCTGTCCTCCAAGGGATGTATGAAGGCAACATCGACAGGGTGGGCAACTGCTATGACCTTGCGGGGAGGGTAGGGACAACTGGTTCACTAGTTGGGTTCAAAAGGGTAAAACATGCCCTACCCTTTTTTGACTGTACAAGACACTTAGCACCTGCCAATTTGCATGTAGTCAATTGAGGGACTGGTTCGAATAGAAAGGCACATGACTGACCTTTGTGGTTACTCAACCTAACGGGAATGGTGACTTGCATGTTAGGAGGTATAGTGACAGATGCACATGTACGTACAAGACCTGAGCCAGTGGTTTGGAGAGGGTACCATGACTAAACCATGATGTAGGGCAAGAGTATGTGTGGTATAATCTATGATGGCATCATTTTGATTAAGAAAATCTTGCCCTAGGATGATTGAATGTTGCACTGATTTGAGAACTAAAAAAGTTGTGGTCGATTGTCATACCACCAATGTAGAGGGAAATCCTAACTGACCCAAGTACTTTAATGTGCTCTCCCCGAACACCTCTAACATTTGAGAGGGTACTGGCCTGCATCAGGGACACAGAGGAATACCTGCCCTTTCAAAGTGGGGAGAGATAGAACTGATAGAGTGGCACCTGTGTCTACTAAGGCATGACAGCGAATATTACCAATCTTTACATATACTGTATTCTTAATCTGGGGACTGATGGGACAAACTCGATGATTTCAAAGTACTGGTATGCCTACTGAGAGAGGATATGGACGTTTTTCTACCCCTGGGGCTCCTTTAAGGTGTGCCTGCTGCTCATAGGCCAGGGCCTACCAACAGGCGCAAAGCCACATTGCTGATTCAATCGTAGGCGACATACCCTAGCAAAGTGATGTAACCCACTGCAATAGCTACATTGCTGATTAGAGGATGGACATGAAACTCTAGACCTGCAGTCGTTACCACAACCCCGGCAATTACCTGAGGTTTGTCTGTAGTTGTTCCGCTGTTGTTGTTGTTGTTGCTGTTGTTGTTGCCGCAGAGGTTGTGCAGAACGACGTGTGTGACTCTGGGCTGGTGAGACTGATTACGGTTGACATATGTGTTGACATTCTGCCTCTGGGGAACGTGGGCCATCTGTGCAGTCAACTTGTCAAGTTGCTGCTGTTGTGATCAACAGAACAGCGATGGTGGCCAGTTGATCGTTGTCAACCACAGGAGATGTCACAGATGATATGGATGGGGTGGCATCCTGGGTGGCTTGAAGAGCAGCTTCAGCCAGTCTTACCTGATGTGATAATGTCTCTAGTGATTGTGGATCATGGGGAATGACTAATCCCTTCAAAGGAGGCTGCAAACCATTGATAATGACTTGAACAAGGAGGGTCTCAGGGATCTGGAGGCCAGCTGTCATATGCATCTCGTGCAAACGTTCAATGAAGGCAGAACCGGGCTCGGTGTCGTTTTGGCGGGCGGACAGGAAAGCCGTCTGTGAGGATAAGTCGTTGAACCTACGAGTGAAGACGGCTTCGAATTGGGCTTCGGTTGTTGGGGCTGGATGAAGAGAGTCCAGCCAGGTAGCAGCGGATCCGTCCAAGTACAATGGCAGGAGGTTCAAGTAGACGGAATCTGTGAGTGATTGATACTGTCGAAAACAATTCATTTTCTTCAGCCATTGTCGGGCGTTGCCTGTACCGTTGAATTTTGGCACCAGATCACTCACGTATGCCATATTGGGAGACAGTGTGTCTTGTCGCACGGCTGAAGGATGACCCCTCAGTGTTTGGGCCCGACGCAATCCTGTCCTCGTTGATAGTGACTGGAGGATTAACGCTGTCTGTGTTTGGGCCCGAAGCTATGGTTGTAAGGTCCTGCAGTGGTTCGCCAAGGTCGCTGTATTCGTCGGCGGGGATCGGAGGTCGATGTCCGGCTCCTAGTGTTGTAGTTTGTGGGTTGGTATGTAGCCATAGGTCGATTTTTGATTCTCCGCCACCTATTAAAACGCGAGTTTTGGGGAATCAGCTCGCTTGGCAAGAGGTCTGCCCATACCAACCCACACACAACACAACACCTGAGTAAATAAACAAGGAGTTTATTACACAGCAGTCACTGAACGATTTTACATAATCAGTCAATAATAGCATAGTTTACAATTAATTATTAGAACATGATCAGAATGCAATCAGATATCAAAGTACATAAACATCACATGTAGATTCGTTATACACGACACATACTACATTAATCGCGATACATATTCCAATGTACACAACAATAGTTCAGAACTCTACACATCACCCCAGTGGGGATTCATACAATCTACATTCTGTAACGGTCCCAAACAGCATATAGTATTCATGCACAACGTAATACAATAGTTAAAATATCCGACACACTCTATACATTCTATAATAGTCACAAAACAGTGTAGTGTCAATCAGTATGAAATACATAATCCTAAACTGCAATACAGAAGATATGAGACACATACTAAGGGATGTCTCGTTCCACATAAGCCTGAAGGTACTGCAAGGGTTGTAACTTATAGTTAAGGTATTTACAATAGATTAAAGTTAACCTAGAATAACAATGGTATGTATGTCAAAGTAGAAGCAAGTTAAGTTTCTTACCTGAGTAAATAAACAAGGAGTTTATTACACAGCAGTCACTGAACGATTTGTGACTGTGTGTTGTCCCTGTTTTATACCTACTCCAGTTATCATAGATAATCCCATTTACTGATACACTGACGATAAAGTTGTTGTTGTGAACTTCAGTTGCTATATCTAAATCCTATTGCCTAACTCGACTGACGATACGGTGCCAACTGCGCACTTAAGCTACTCTATCTTGACCGGATTATATGATAATTTTCATAAACGTATTGAAGACATCGGTGTTGATGGGTGAAGTTCACAGTGAATTTGATTAGTTTATTGTTATCTGCAGACCCGGACCAGATACTGGTTCTCGGATGTTCAATTATCGTCCAGTTTCAAATAATATATACTGTCATAAATATTGGTAAAACTTTGTCTAGTTTTACCGTGTTAATAGTATGTTTAAAAGATGAAGTAAGGCTTATGAATAGTATTCGTTGCACCGAAAAAAAATATGTCGAAATGTAGTATTGCCTTGCAGTTGTCACAAAGCGCATCTGATAAAAGATAATGAATAAAAATAATGGAAAAATAAACTAATTTAAATCTGAAAAGGGACAAATCAATGGATAGACAACTTCTTTATTTCAGTAGATGTGACGTTTGGTTGTTGTTGGAAACGGCGTTAGCATCTTCTCCAAAACACGTGCTTGATAACGGTGTTAGCATCTACACCGAAACACGTGCTTGATAACGGTGTTAGCATGTACACCGAAACACGTGCTTGATAACGGTGTTAGCATCTTCACCGAAACACGTGCTTGATAACGGTGTTAGCATGTACACCGAAACACGCGTTTGATAACGGTGTTAGCATCTACACCGAAACACTTGCTTTCGATAACGGTGTTAGCATGATAACTCGGTGTAGATGCTAACACCGTTATCAAGCACGTGTTTCGGTGTAGATACTAACACCGTTATCAAGCACGTGTTTTGGAGAAGATGCTAACACCGTTATCAAGCACGTGTTTGGGTGCTTGATAACGGTGTTCGTATCTACACCGAAACACGTGTTTGATAACGGTGTTTGCATCTTCACCGAGACATGTGCTCGATGACGGTGTTAGTATCTATACCGAAACACGTGCTTGATAACGGTGTTAGTATATACACCGAAACACTTGCTTGATAACGGTGTTAGCATGTACACCGAAACACGTGCTTGATAACGGTGTTAGCTTCTACACCGAAACGTCGTATCTATTGCAATAAAGATGCTCCGAAACACTTGCATCTCCTAATTTCAACAGCCCAAGGAGCTATTTTCGACAGGTACTGTGCTGTACACCAGGTCAGTGCTTCAGGTGAAATGCCATCTTACGCAGATAATGACATGATTCCGATGCATGGAAATATAAACTCTTTAACATTCATGGAAATAAGACATCAGCTCCATTCGTACTGCATATTGATAAGGACTGGCGTCATGAACATGTGGCATTTGAATCTTAATTCTTAACGATAGTTTCCTTCCCCCGACCCACTTCTCCTCCACCAGCTAAACACCTCTGACTTAAAGCTAGATAATGTCTCCTCTGTTGGCGAGTGATACAACATTTCTTTCCACACACAATTTTGGACATAAAGTAGATCACTGTTCAGGTTCTAATTACCACAGGTATTGTTGGAGGAGATGATCTGTACTGGCGATGTATGTTTGAAGGCATCTGCTTTCCAAGAACATACCTTATTCCTTCTGCATTATATATTTCAAACGGTATGCACTCTATGGTATGTAATCTGATTATTCATATCATGTCATATCTCATACCGTTAGTTTGTTTGTTTAACACCATATTCAGCAATACTCCAGCTATATGACTGAGGTATGTACCAGACAATCCAGGGATGAACAACATGAGCATCGATCTCCGCACTTGGCGAGACATGCGTCAACCAAGTCAGCGAGCCTGACCACCCCATCCCGTTAGTCGCCTCTTACGACAAGCATGGGTTGATGAAGACCATTTCTAACCCGCAAATGAAGACGTTTGAGGGTCTAAACGTATGTGTACAAATGAACTGAGTATAAACCCAACTTAACCCAAAATGTCTAACTTGAATACAGAACTAAATGTTATTTGTTCAAATGTCAACTAGACCGGAATGGGGATAAGACATATATCCACACTTTCCAAGGTGTTTCTGTCGCCATCAATACACTTATGGACTTGGAGTTTCGCCTTGCAGGCATCTGTCCAAAACTGGGCAGATATTGTCCGATGCAGTCATGTCGGAGCTGTTGGTAAATGAACGGATTTCATCTATTATTACTATACAGGAAATTCATGATTCATGCGGATATTGAAAACACATGCTACAACATCCTGTGTGCACCTACGAAAAGGTATTTGAAAATAACAAACAAACTGCAGATAACACATGCAAGATCTCGTTATACATCATGAAAGTACAAAGTAATTAAACACCATTCGAACCAATGAACGTAGGTGTTGGTGCAACGAACACAGCTAGCACAGCGACACGGCAGACACATGGCCTCCTCCACCCCACACCCCACACCCTCAAACCTCACCCCACCACACACACACACACAGGCCGATTATTTTCGAACTAATATGATATGTGAGTTTGTACCACTTGACCTATAAATAGTACACAGTCACGGTAAACATGATGCATATAGTGGTATGTGTATTATAGATATAGTACATGTAACTTCAACGATATGCGTATGCCAACCTTCTTAGGAAACAATGCTATTATCGTCCACTCGTATTTAGCGTTGGATGCGCGTAATCGCGGTGGTCCAAGGCAATCCAGTGCGTTGGTCTATATTCAAACTCACACACCTCAAGCGACATTGCAGTTGACCTGATTTGGTATGATGTGCAAGCTTACCGTTTACTGATCAAGATCCCCGCGACACTGTTTCACACAGAATGACAGCTAAAACAATGAAAGAAACAGCATGTGAGGAAATAGACAGATATGCGGCTGACCTTAACGAAATCAGTCAGGCTATATAGAAAACTCCTGAACTATATTATGAGCAGGTAAGTGCGCATCAAGTACTGACAGATTTTCTTGAGAAGCATGGATTTGAGGTTGAGAGGAAGTACAAGCTTGATACAGCCTTCAGGGCAGTGTTTGGTCAAGATGGAACAGGTCCTCACGTGGCCATACTGTGTGAATATGATGCCCTGCCGGAGATTGGACACGCCTGTGGCCACAACCTGATAGCTGAAGTGGGCGTAGCAGCGAGTCTTGGTGTGAAGGAGGCGCTACAGGCAACAGGGACGGGAGGAAAGGTCAGTGTTATACAATGCAGTGTCAATATTACTACATGTGAGATGAAGTGCCGTTCAAGCTTATTGCATTTGCGTAGAGACGAGGCTACAGGGACGGACGGAACGGGAGGAAATGTCAGTGTTATTCAATGCAGTGTCGATGCTACGACAACTCACACGTAAACCAGGTAGTTATCATTTGTCAAAGTAGTAAGAAAAAAGTGGAGAAAAGTGTTTTATACAATCGGTGATTTACAATGTGATTAGGTTGTTCTGACAAAACATCCACTTGCACAGTTTGAGATCGATTGATCATTGGATGAAGAGATATTTACAAAAACCGGTCCACATGCATTTCATGCCAAACTATAGCAACTGCAAACCAAGAAACGGGTGCTACGGAGTAGTTTACTGTAGAAGGCTGTACGAGGCGATGACAACTGACATGAATCGTGACGTCGGTTACCAAGGCAGTGAGGTCATTACAGTGTGACGTCATGCAAATATTGTACTACATTACAAAAACTCTTCCGCAACCTCTTTATGAAACCGGTTTCGCTTGAAACCAAAATATTAACAAAAATACGCTATTCTGTCAATTTAATGCATGTAAGACGTGGGTAATAAATAATATTGACTCGGTCTCATTAATACGAATTATACGAAACTCGTGACCTTCCTATGGACACGAGTTTCGTATAATTCGTTTGTAATGAGACCGAGTGTAGTATTCTCTATATCTCACACAAGCGATATCTCCTGTGGAACACAGTTTTGGATGATAAAGAAAAAAAATCTTCACTATGTATAGCGATTTTATCATTCTTGAGAATGCATGTGCTAATCCAAACACTGCTCTTCCAAACCATTTAAAGCAATAAGGTCAAGGTCAAATATCAAGGTCACAGTAATCCGATTAAATGCTATTTAAATTCTATGTTTTACCGCGCATCTGTCTTAACTGCTGAATAAGGTATAAGAACAGCACCATGTATTTTGTGTCATAAGACACCTCACTGCCTCAGCTTTCTGACAAAATGCATTTGAGACCAGTAATTGTTAGGAAACGTGGGATTCAGGGCGTTTCCATGGTTACCATGCATTTATAATTATTGTATCACAGAAATGCATTACATCATGCCTTTATGTAACTAAATATTGCATTTCAAGAATGTTTACAGGTGTTCATGATATCATGCTCTCTCTCGATCTACGCAATTGGGCTACGATGACATGTGTCAACCAGCCTGATCAAATATCAGTAAAGCTGAAAACTAATACCATCAGACTTTCAGAATGAACTTGTATAAAAAGAAATCCACCCTTTAAATCTAAAACGCTAAAACTAGAACAACTGTGCTAAAACCTAATAGTTGTTCATGTAGACAACATTTCAAGCTATCACAATCTACTAAGGCTCTCCATGCTTTACTTCAGAGACGTGTGTAATAATTTGCACGGGCTGACCAATAATAAGTACAGTAAAATTCTGCAGATCACGTGCCAACCACTGGCACTTTCTTGAAGGATACATCGACTCTTTCATTTCTAGTGGAGCAGTATCTTATAAGAACATGATGGGAATATGAGGTCTTTTCTCTCATTCTGTCTCCATCTTCAGCTGGATATGGTACATATGGCTATCATAGCTGTGACTCAAGACATGGTACTGTCGTTTCCTTGTGTCCATGGGTAGTCATCACTAGTAGATGGGAAACACTATGCTTGCATATCTATCACAGCCATGTCAGCCCGCCATATTTGCCACATCCTACTTATAATAATAAGTCATCTTCTATAGCGCACAGTCTCCAAACACCAAGTGGTTGCTCGCGGCGCTTAATCAGAATGTGATTCTTATTACCCCGGATAACCCAAGCTGCCTGTTAGGCGCTTGAAGGTTATAGTCACATGACTTTATCCAACCGGGTACCCATTTTCTGCTGGGTGAACGGAGGCAATTTGAACAAACTCACTTGCCTAAGGTGAGACCACATGCATCACATGTGTTTCGTTGTGGGGGCAGGACTGAAGTCCTAGAAACTCTCAGGAGTCAAGCTGGCAAACACGGTCACCCATCCAAGGATTGTCCGAGCTCGACGTTGCTTAACTTCGTCATCGAGCACTGTGCACAGAACCACGCGCAACCACTTGTGGATGATCAATATGAAACCATGTCACTAGTTTATTTAAGACTTAGTCTTAAACACAAGCCATCATCCGAGTATTAAAAAATATCGTTTGGCGCAACACTGCCGTCCGTAACCGATGACTGCCGTCCCAAAACATAAGACGATTTAAAAACTGTATTTATAACTGCCAAATTTATCATAACGATAACGACACTGCTCATTGTTGAAGTATCCAGCCGTGTTGTTTCAAATGTTTCAGCTTCAAAACATTTCCAATGTTAGCTGGACAAAGAAAACTTCCAGTGTTGAAGTGTTGAGTTATAATCTGTTAACGAACATTCCACAAGCTGATGAACTACACGTATTGTTCCAAATCCTCAGATGTCGAAATTAGATTGGCAGTGCACCGTCATCTCCGTTCACTCCATATGAAAGATAACTTAACATAGAATATATAGCATATAGAATTTTAAACTTCAAATACTGTTTCCGCGGGGGCCTGGTGAAGCTCACCATCACATTGCCAAGCTAATTTCACAGAGTACCATGTTTAAAGTTCGTGAAATGCTCTCAGTTGACGATCCAATGCTTCGCGTTCGGTTTCAGATAACAAATTTACCGGCATCGATTTCATGTAAAACTCAGCTGATCTTATAAAACTGTCCGTTTATCTCCTAATGGAGGTTGGGTATTATTAATAATTGTGTATTTAACGTTTTAACAAATGTGCTGGGCAGATATTGATTTGGTTTTCCTTATTCAAATTGTTGCAAGTTAACAGAATTTAATGTGAGTGAACTCATACTAGTATACTATTAAGTACTGTTTGGCTAACAAATAATAGCTATCTGACATGAAACACAATATTTTCTAACTGAAGTGAGTGAGTGAGTATGGTTTTACCCCGCGGCTTTTTGCAGTATTACAGCAATATCACGTCGGGGGACACCAGAAATAGACTTCACACATTATACCCATTTGGGGAATGCAACCCTGGTCTTCGGCGAGAAGAGCGAACGCTTTAACCACTAGGCTACCCCAACGCCCCTCCACTTCACTGAAGACAAGTGGACCACGGGCCCACGTTTTAGAAAGACCAGAATGAATGCTGCTGGAGACGAGCACAAACAGACATTTTCATCTACACGTGAATGCGTGTACATGCTGTGGTTTGGGAGAATTTATGGTTGTGGTTTACCATTGGTACTCCACTCACACACAGTTTCCTCATTTCGACCAAACCCGGCCTTGTTTCAACCCGTTAATACCGTGAGCCAAAGAGGGAAAGAGCAAGTGCAATATGTCTTTTGGATTGCTTGTCTGAAAACTGAACCAATATTAAAAGCGGATAGTTTAAGTGGAATGCGTTTGTTTCGACGAATATTTATGTCAAAATGTCGTTCTATTTAAGTTAACTGTACTGGGTACTCCAGCGGAAGAAGAAGGTGGTGGTAAACTTGATCTCATCAACGCCAACGTCTTCAAGGATGTGGATGCTGCGATGATGGCGCATCCAACGCCATATGTAACCGCATTTCCTGTCTTCCTAAGATACACACCTCCGACGTAGGGTAAGATACTATATTTCAGTGCGACGTGATACAGATTATACTTCAAGCACTTATCATTATGATCATTAAGATCGAAAAAGTCCAAGCGTCACTAGGCAAACAAGTGCATACGTGGGTGGTCATATTTTGATACACTTATTTATCCTATAAAATATTTACTTAGTAACAGAGTACACCGCCCGTTATTTCCATTGTTACCATAAGTCATCCCTCATGCCATGACGGATAAACTTAATCATATAATGAAGCAGATGGTCCTGAACATATTTAAGAACTGTAGCATTGTTATAAAACAGTTGTGACATCAAGTTCCACGGCAAGGCGTCTCACGCTGCAGGATTCCCCTGGGACGGCATCAACGCCCTTGACGCCGCGGTCTTGTGCTACCAGAACATCTCCTGTCTCAGACAACAGATGAAACCTGATTGGAGAGTGCATGGTAATGTCTGTTTCACATCTGTTCTTCCAATTTTTAATGCTCGAGAATAAAACATATTAATACAAATCAATAATCATGGATAAATTCTTCAAAATGCAATGTCTTCTATTTTACCGAAGACATTTGTGCAGTTCACCTTCTGCGAACGTCGCTAGTTCATGTTGAATTTAGCAACGACCGGGAAACCATTATATACTAATCAAACGGAAATGACGACCCAGCAATATTTTGCACTGTTTTATTTACACTACTCTAATCGTGGGTACCGAATCCATGCCATTTATTTAGGAATCATAAACAACGGAGGTGTCAAGCCAAATATAATTCCTGAGCTCACAGAACTAGTATTCTCTTCTGAGGGCGCCCACGGACGCAGAGCTTGACGTCCTGAAGGAAAAAGTGTCCAAGTGTATAGAGGCTGCATCGGGATGCTGCCATTGGTTTACAGCAACAGGATGCACGGTCAGTATCTGGCAGATTACCTTACCAGAATCTACAGTCCATAACTTACAGGATGAACCACATAGGCGATGTTTCTATGTGTCGTTGTCAAGCAAGTGTATTGTTCTATGCCCATGAAAATAGTATCAGATGTGTCTTAGACAGAAATATAACAGTGTGTTATTTAATCGGGTTTCAAATGGCAAATGTCCAGTCGCTTCTAGAAACGTGTCTCCAAGGAACTGTTTTTGATCATGTTACTGATGTGACCATGAGTTGTAAAATGAATATTAGTTTGTGTTTTGATCACACCTGCAGTGCGAAAGGCCAACTATATCTAGAAATCATGTATACCATCGACTATGGCCAGATAAACTAAAAGTAACTGTCAGTAATAATAACTCGATGTCGCCAGGAAAGTGTTGGAAATCTGAGCCGACCTGGCCGATCAGTGTCGGAAACAATGAACAAGTTATTGTTATCTACAACTGCCCTCTTTGCTTAGAGGGCAGAACGAATGTGATTACATTTCGGCGTCTACACATACATGTATATTGTTAGGATTATCAACGTAGATACATTAAATGCGCATTTTGTAATCACAATGACCGACTGCCATTAGTTGTAATGAGCGAAGGATATATTGAGTGGAGAGTCTTGAAATATTTCGAAAGTCCAACAAACGTAGTATTTCTTTACTGACAGAAAGTAAAGATTATATGACTCATGGGCTGCTTCTGCTGCACTCAAGCGTATTATTTCTCCTCTGAGAAACTCAGAACGGTTGGCAGTAATATAGTCTTCACATAAACACATGCCAGCCTATGTCATCTAGATGAATGTTTAAAGCGATGTGTTTGTTTCGTATATCACAGGTTGAATACGAGTTCGCCCCAAAGAAATGTTCCAACCTTGTCACAAACAAAACTCTGGGCCAATGCCTTTGAAGCTAACGCTAAGGCTATTGGGGTGGCGTTCACCCACAGGAGCAGCTGAATGGCATGTTTATAGGGTCCACTGACATGGGAAACGTGTCTTACGTCCTTCCCAGCATCCATCCCATATTCTTTGTCGGGGTTGGAGGGTGTCCAAATCACACGAAGAGAGTTTACAGCGGCTGCTGGTGAGTAAAAACTATTATATCAACTCAATTATGACGAAACAGTTCTTTGTCAAAAGCATTTTACAGTATCATGCCATCACTCATCACAAATTATAAAAGCATCGCCAAATTGATCACAGTGACGAAAGGTCGCCAACAGTCCCCACTAGAGACACGTTTTAGTCTATTCATGTTTCAGGCGATCTATATAATGTTGACAATATATTGCACTATGTTGATCCGTTTTAATTTGCCAATGATTTCAAGGTTTCAAAAATTAATTAAGCATAAGTCATGCTTCATAGATATATCTGCTATAAAAACTCCCCATGCTTCATCGATTTGAAATTTTGATATCAGATGGTGGCTAACACATTCTGAGTCTAGCTACGGAAGGATGTTTGGAATTTTTCTAAAAGAATCTCGCCTCGAATATGTATTCACTCACTCAGTAACTGCACATACACTGCATTAAGTACATACACCCCATGTTTAAAATCTTCATGTCAACCAAATGCACAACCAGCCAGAATCTTCCTGCAACCTTTAAAGCTACTAGGTATTCTTTGCCTTGACGGACCCTGCTACCGACTTGTCATCAAGTAAATGTATATATAGAACGGACTGGTCTTACTCTAATTGTAAACCATGGGTGAATAGTGCCCACTTCCGGTGATGGTATTCCTTCCTGTCCACCGCCATGTGGACAATGAGTTTAAGAGGAGAAGAGATAGAGAGAATCGAAAATGATCAGTGATGATGAGGATTATCAGCTGTCACTACTGGGATAGATGAAACAGAATATATGGCATGATGTTGAACATCGGTCAAGGCAGTGGTGACATCTCCTGTTAAGATGTCAAAATCAGTTCCATCAGCTGGCACGATGATGACTTCTGCTGTATGTGCTTTCAAAGAATTCCTTGTGACGAGCAACCTCCAGAAAGGTTACATCATAGAGGTCAATATGTAGTGTGTAGTTTGTCAAGTCCGTACAATATCCAGACTAAATTCACGGGGAAAAGTAAATACTTGCCGTGTTCCACTAAGACGTGAGCACAAATCTGTTGTCGACATTCATGAATGTGGCTTTTAAAGGAAGCTACATCCTCAGTACTCGGAGTAGTCATATGCTCAACTCTTCTTAGACTGGAAGGAAGAAGTGTCTGGCAAACATTATGCTAATGGTGACTGCATTGTTGACGTCTACACATCAGCAAATACCCTGGCAGAGATGAAGGAGGACTTCAGAAGAGATATGAATTCTGCCTAGCTTCGTTTCCATTGCATTGTCAGTCTATGTATCATATATAAGAAAAATTAAACGAACACAAAAAAAACCAAACCAAAACAAAACACCACAAAAGACACACCAAAAAACAAATCTTTATTTAAATCGGCCACCCATTTGCTTGGATGCGAGAGAATTTAATTTCGGAATGATCTCAACTTTCAGACAGATCGACAGACAGACAGACAGATTTATTACAGTATAAGGCCTCTGGCCCAAAATACAGTGTTGCAATCGATTGATAATGTACATTGCATGTATAAATTTAGTTTTAAAGTTCATGAGGTTACACGACGTGCGTTGAACACTTTGTACAGGAACATAGTTGTTGCCCAATCGCAGAGCTCAAGATATTTTCTTTTCGGTGATGGAGTGATTTTGTCCTAGTTAATCATTAAAGTAATCAAAAATTAGATACAAGTTAACGTGCAAAATCAAGATTCAATTTTAATTTCACTTTTAGAAAAATATTTATCAACGCAATAGGGTCATATCATTAATATACTGTGAATGAGTATTTAACAACTGCTCTCTCGATATATTATTTGATATTCGTATTTCCCTGTCATGAATTCTTTACAACACTTCTGTAGCATAGGCCTTTCACACAAGCTGATAATTTACCATACATGTCACAAAGTATCTTGAGGATCTTACCATCTATACCCATAGATTGCAGTTGATTTAGTAAGACATCGTGATGAACGCAATCAAAGGCCTTCGAAAAATCGACAAATAAACAATAAAACCTTCCATTCCTTTTGATGTATACTTTTGAGTGATTGACTGTAAAACAAACATCTGGTCCACCGTGGAATATCCTGGTAGAAAACCAGCCTGAGTTTCGTGGATCGCTTTATTGTCGTCACACCAGATCTGGAGTCGTGAGTTCAGTATGGAGGTGAACACCTTACACACGGAGTTGATGAGTGAGATGCCTCGGTAATTTCCCGGGTTGTGTCTATCATCTGCTTTTTGAAGCGGACATATATTGCTTTGTCCCCACTGAGAAGGGAATATTCCTGTATCAAAGAGTTTATTAAACAATATTGTTAATAGAAGGGTTACATAATGTTTAGTTGATTGTAGAAATTCACAGACTATCCCATCTTCGCCAGGAGAGTTGTTTCTCTTCAGCTTACTTAAACTATCAAAAGCTTCTTGTTCTGTAAATGGTTTGTTTACATTTTCTAATAAAGGGAGATCGTCGGTGCTTACAGACTCGTTGACAGTAGCGATAGATATACTTTCATAATCAGGCGAGTAGTCAAAGTTTGAAAGAGCACTGAAATGAACGATCCATAGGTTTGCTGAAATATGGTTACTGTTAGAAGATGTTTTCCTCGATCCTTTCATAGTTTTCAAGAAGAGTTTCGGACTGTTTCTACATTCTATGAGTTGGCGTTGTTTATAATTGAAATACTGATGTTTCTTTTCATTAAATGACTTTTTAAAGGGAGAGCGTAAAGTTCTGAATCCAGATATGTCTTTTCCAAAATCCCTATGTTTTCTAAGAGCTCTGTATTTGTCTTTCTTAATCTTCTCGAGATCCGAGTCCCACCATGGTGGCTAAGTCGGTATACCAGTGCTTTCCATCATGACGGATGCAATAATGTAATTGATTGATTGAGCCATTTTGATGTAATTATTTTGCTTATTGCAGACAACTGATTACGAATAATGGACTTTCAGCCATCAGCTAATTAGACTGACTGGCTGGCTGAGTATGGTTTTTCGCCGTTTTTAGCAATATTTCAGCAATATCACGGCGGGGGACACCATAAATGGGCTTAACAAGTTGTACCCATGTGGGGAATCGAACCCGGATCTTCGGCGTGACGAGCGAACGCTTTAACCACTAGGCTACCCAACCGCCCTCAGCTAATTAGAATCTGCACTAGTAGAATGTGTGAAATAAAGCTTTCTAACATAGTTGGTTGATTTAACAGTAATTTGATTTAGCATTGTTGCAGTTGTGTCCCATGTGTGGTCTTTCAACCAGAGCTGACTTAATTATTTTCCGAACCGTTGCCGATTATAGACAGATCCAGATAACCAAGATATACAAAACACAGCTACCGTATTTAACCAGGATAAATTCTGATGTCATGTCAACACAAACCCTGACCCCCCACCCCCCTATGGAGAGCATCAATCGGTCCACCTTTCACGCTCTTTCTCTGCGAAGGAGAACTGGCCACGTCGAATGGTTAAATCGTACGCTTGTCACGCCGGAGATACTGGCTAAATTCCCTACATATGTTAAGACAGTTTCTGATGTTTCATGTCACGCAAGTTTCTGTGTGAACAAATATCTTCTCCATAATGAATGTGTGGGAGAAGAAGCTGTAATTGTGATATAGGCATTAAAAGAGGGTGGTAAAACAGACAAATATAACTTGACGTACATAAGGTATTTGACTGGTATTTTACACAAGCTCTAAAATGCAGACACACCTCCAACGAAAGTTAAAAACTCCTTTTGATACAACACTAACAATGTGTTGAAAGTACATCCCAAATAACACTAGGACATTTCTATGGGACAGCTCCTATGTCCAACATAAAATGTCCCTTTTTTGACCCTGTACAACCTCATAACCTCATAACTATTCTTTCAGTTCAACTGTAGCTATTCAGGCGAGGTTATGTACAATTGTTCATCCTCTCATGTTAAAACGGTTACCTTATACACAACAAAACTGCTTTTGATTGTCTCACGATTGCCTAATACATAATTTAATTTAAAAACATGTAATATTTTTAAATATTAAATATAAATGCCACCAAGAAGCAACAATGGGAGGAGGAAAGTATATATATTTAGAAAGGTGCTCCTTGCCGTATGTTACAAAACATGTGCAAAAATTTTTAAAAACCCCAAACGATCCGTTCTTCAATACTGCATAACCTGATGCAATTTAAGCGTACATGTAACTCTATATTGTGAGTTGTATTCTATATTTCAGATTAACCGGGTGTTAAACATCTGCCTCATCAAGCTGACAAGACGTGAATTAACTGGAATGTTGTTTAAAGCGGCATTAAATCCATCTGACTCAACACCCTCTAAAACTACAAGCTTTTAATGTTATACTTTGGATGTGATATCTTAGTAAAAAACAAATACAAGTACAAATTTTGTTGTCCGATGGTGTCGTGAGATGGTGCAGCGTGATTTGCACAAATTTGGCTCGTACTTTGTCAGTGATTCTTCATGATTTCTTCGCAAAATGTGTCACGTGCTGCATAATTTCGTATTGTGCTCCATTTCAATTTATGAACTTTTAAACCTTTGTTGCCATCGAAATATTTTGATAATATAGGTGAGCACAGATACATTCCATTGTCAGTATGGTCAATATGGCCTCCATATCACAATGTTGAACACATTTGCTGATAACAAATGGTTTTCTTAGTAAGCCCACCGCAGATGTTGAGTAATTACATTTATGTGCACAGAGCTGTCACGTTATCTACCTGCTGAAAAGTAATGGTAATTCTTTGTTGGGCGCATACTATCACATTAGGTTTTAAACGCAATCATTCGAAAGCTTTCAGGTACTCACAAAATACATTTTAACCTTAAAAGATGCCTAAGCTTTCAGTTACTCACAAAACACATTTTAACCTTAAAGGACGTCTATTGACCTTAAAGGACGTCTATGGATTACCACGGCTTGCTGACTGTCTGGCGTCATGACAATCAAGGCCGTACTGTTCAGACAGTTCTTCACAAGAGACAGCAGGGCCACTGAAGTGGTTTTGATCCTGAGTCATAAAAAGAACATGATAATCTGCCATTTTCTTTGTCAATCACTCACAGAGCAGGTCAAAGCAGACAAAACATAGATCTGTGAATATAACTTTTTAGGCAAACGGCTTTTCATCTGTAGGATTAATCCCGTGATTTTTTTCTTCTGTCCCAGTAGGATATACAAGAGTAACAGCAAAGCAGGTTTCGATGACACGACCATCCAAGTGCATTCACTTCCTTGTCCTTGTCTGTAACTATAGGTTTAGAATTAAGAGGCAGAACACTCGCTGATCTTTGCATGGTAAGTTTGTTCAGTGTACTCAACATAGGTATTTGCAATGTCCTCGTCACTGACCGAAGATTTGCTGTTTTTCACAATCAAGCAACTAAGTCAATTCCAAACCTTTTCCGAATATTGGGCGCATCACGTCTTCGTCAAACACACCCAGAAGATAGACGCAAAACACCCAGAGGAGAGAAATGCTTGTGCGGTTCATGCATGCCAGCGTTTAAAGTCTATATTTTTATGCTCGTCTGAAGGTAGCATGGATGGAAGAACATTTGCAACAATGACATAATGAAACATACCTTCGCTTAAACATATCGCTTTTAAATTTGGAATGTAAAGAAAGAAAAGAGTGTTGCAGAAAGTAGGTCATTGTTTAAATAGGTTTGTTCAGACCACTCGACCGTCCGTGTTTAACTGTTGACATGCTGATCATGACGTAATTCCCTGGTGAATAAGTGATATCATTATTTGAAAGGAATGTCAAGTCATGACAGCTCAGCCCGCAGTATTGTATTGTACGGGTCACTCCCAAAGGTGGTTATCTCCCGAAACTCAGACAATGGCGACCCGATGTAAAGGTTAATTCACACTCCAATTAATCTCAATCGAGCACTCAAGACAACCCACAATGTTATGCGTTACCAGCGTCGTGACAAAAGTATTCGCGATTTGGCAAATATGGCCGTTCGGCTTTGATTGAAACGTCTCGTATTTTGTCTCTTGCTTCGCAAATACTGAACAGATTTTCATGCTTGATACGTCGCTTGTGAGCTTGATATACGATTTGTGCGCATGTGCAATGACGTCATATGTCGTCTGCTTGGAATGCAGAAATCGTCTGCAGTAAACAATTGGCCGAAAATCAAAGGAACTCAAAATCAGTACGAAAGAACTAATTGTGGATTTGAAACGGAATGGAAAGAACACTTCTGACATTGTGAAATTATTAGGTGTACCTGAATCAACAATTCGGTATGTTTGGAAAAAAATATTTGAATCGTGATAATGTTGAAAACAGCCGACGAAGTGGTAGGCCGAAAATAGTGAGTATTCGTAGTGAACATGTTTTGTTGAGGAGTGTGCGCAAGAATAGATTTAACATTCTAAGAGACATTACCCATGATTATAATGTTGGTCAACATCAACAAGTAACAGTAGAACAATTCAAAGAGTTTTGCATCGGAATGGTGTTTTTCGTCGGGTTATTAGAAAGCGCTTTGTTGTGAAGGAAGTGAACAGAAGGAAACGACTTCACTGGTGTTTGGAATGGGGAATTTGGACAGTACAATATCAGTGGAAACAGGTGATATTCAGTGATGAATCGCAGGTAGTTATTGGTCAGAATGGAAGAGTTTTCGTTTGGAGAAGTGCGCATGAAGCCTATCGTCCCGAATGCATGATTCACTCGAAACAGGCCAGGTTATCAGTTGTGATCTGGGGTTCTTTAACTTGGTACGGTGTTGGCACCTTGTGTCGTGTTGATGGTAATATTAATGCTGTCAAGTATCGTGAAATACTTGAAGACAACCTCTGGCCCGTTATAGCTCGGCACTTCAACAACAAACCATATCGGTTTCAAGATGACAATGCTCCAGTGCATCGGGCACGAATTATTCAGGAATACAAACGTGACAATGCTGTAAATTGCATGACTTGGCCTGCACAGTCTCCCGGTCTCAATATTATTGAAAATGTATGGCTACACATCAAAAGAACACTACAGCGACGATCACAAACTGTCCTGACCACTGACGCACTGTATGACGCCACCCACGATGTATGGACAAATATCACTCTACACTATGTTAGAAACTTATATGAATCAATTCCACGACGGATTATGGCCTGCATACGCTCCAAGGGGAACTTGACCAAGTACTGAGGTATGACATAAGTTTTTTTAAATATCGCTGTTTAAAGTTTTCATATGGTCTTGTGTTTACTTCCGCCATATCGAAAAGTCGCGAATACTTTTGTCATCACGCTGTACATTAAGTACTGACTGACCATGTTGAACTGGATGTTTCATTTCGGACATTTTTTGACATGGAGGTTTAAAGGGGCATCATGAAATGATATGTTACAACTATTTTGGTGGGGCGGGCGGATGAGATTGGCATAAAAGGGATGAAAAGGTTCTACTTTTGCAGACATAAATGTTATAAATGTGAACGTTCTCGAGGGCGTAGTAAATAAAAAACCCTACATATCTTGCCATTGGGCAATTCATGATGTTTAAGGACACCAAATACTTTGAAATGCCTGACACACTGGAATGCCTTAATGACACAGCCTTTCAGATGACACAAGCGATAATGCTTACGTGCACTGACCAAGGTCGCTGTTATATGCCGTGTGTAATAACTCAGCAATATTCCAGCTGTATGGCGGCGGTCTGTAAATAATCGAGTCTGGACCAGACAATTCAGTGGTCAACAACATCAGCATCGATCTACGCAGTTGGGATACAATGACATGTGTCCCCCCCCAAGTCAGCGTGCATGGGTTGATGAAGACCATTTCTAACCCGGATCTTCACGGGTTTCATGCTAGTGACTCATGTTACCTTCTGAACGTGCAGGCATAATTTTGGTGAATATGGCCCGATAAAATCGTGTCAAATAATAACTGTACTGTATGCGGAGGGCATGTCCTGAGTCACTGTGCTCAGTAAGGTACCATCAAAATGTTTGTTTGGCTTTTCATGTGCACTTCATGCTTTCAAGAACTTGCCGGCTCATACAATTCACTTGAACATTTAACACGTGCATCTGTTCGGAAACTGTCAATGAAGACGTTTGAAGATCTTAACGTATGTGTACAAATGAATTGAGAATAAAAAACATAATTACCCCAAAATGTCTAACTTGAATATTATAAATTTTATTATAGTTATATTACATGTAACTTTAACGATATGTGCATGACAGCCTTTTCACGAACAATGACATTATCGTCCGCTCGTATCTACTGATGTGCGTACTCACGGGGTCCAATGAAATCGCGTTGTTCTGTATTCATACTCACACCTGTGTGACATTGCAGTGAACTTGATTAAAATGGTATGATGTGCAAGCTTACCGTTTACTGATCAATATCCCCACGACACTTTTTCACGCAGGATGGCAGCTATGAAAGAAACGGCATGTGAGGAAATAGACAGATATGCTGCTGACCTTAACGAAATCAGTCAGGCTATATGGAAAACTCCTGAACTATATTATGAGGAGGTAAGTGCTCATCAAGTACTGACAGATTTTCTTGAGAAGCATGGATTTGAGGTTGAGAGGAAGTACAAGCTTGATACAGCCTTCAGGGCAGTGTTTGGTAAAGATGGAACAGGTCCTCACGTGACCATACTGTGTGAATATGATGCCCTGCCGGAGATCGGACACGCCTGTGGCCACAACCTGATAGCTGAATTGGGCGTAGCAGCGGGTCTTGGTGTGAAGGCGGCGCTACAGGCAACGGGGACGGGAGGAAAGGTCAGTGTTATATCATTTGTCAAAATTGTGAGATGAAGTGTCGTTCAATCTTATTGTATTTGCGTGGAGACCAGTGTTGCTTCTTGACCGGGCTTTGCACCATCCACGCACGAAATTTTCAAATGATGCACTGTAGTAGTATGGACGTGTCGTGTTAGTGCATTCCTAAACATAAATCTGAAACGCATTACGAGCTTGTTTCCGCGTAGCAACTCATGCAAAACTCTAAACTTATTATGTATTTCTTAAACATATAGAACTATCATCCCATGATGAAGCGAGTGCTATTGTAAGCGCTCGGAACTCAACAAATCACCTGCAGCCTCTGTTGCGAATGGCAATGCGAAGCGTACAAAGGCGTGTAATGAGCAAAACTGAAGCGCTTTGTAAAACTGATTGCGATTAGTTTATTTCTTTTAGCGAACCAATCACGTTGCATGTTGCAGTTTCACACTTTTGTTGCTTAGTGACACCTACTGTCAAAAAGTCTAGGTGAATCTAATATTTTTTTGTTGTTCGCGAAGAAGCAATTTTTACCAGTATCATCGTGTTAGGGGTTGTAAAACACGTTAATAGTTTATTAAAGACAACGTTGATACTTCTCATCATCTGAGTATTTACAATGCTGACATCCCGCCTCGTTATAGCAAGAGTAAACACTGCCGCCCGGAATCGATGACGTCCGAAAATATAATCCGATGATTGAAGAAAGGTATTAGTTCATGCTAAACTGATCAGACGAACACTGCTCATTATTGAAGTTTAGTCTAAAAACATCAGCTTCAAATCAGCTTGACTTGATGTTATTCTTTTAATAAATGTGCTGAGCAGATCTTGATTTGGTCTTAAATGTTCAAATTGTTGACCGTACCTGTATTCGAAGTTAACAAATGTGGGTGGTAAACTCATGCTTGTAACTACTAAGTATGGTATGACTGACAAATAACACCTGTTTGACATGACACACAATATATTGTAAATGTTCCATGTTACTGAAGACGGATGGACCACGGAACCATTTTTGAGAACGACCAGAATGAACGCAGCTGGAGACGAACACAAATACACTTTCATCTACACGTGAATGTGTGTACATGCCGTGGTTTGGGAGATTTTATGGGTGTGGTTTACCATTGGTACTCCACTCACACACAGTTTACTTATTTCGACCAAACCCGGCCTTTTTTCAACCCGTTAATACCGGGGGCCAAAGAGGGAAAGAGCAAGTGCAATATGTCTTTTGGATTGCTTGTCTGAAAACTGAACCAATATTAAAAGCGGATAGTTTAAGTGGAATGCGTTTGTTTCGACGAATATTTATTTCAAAATGTTCTATTTAAGTTAACTGTACTGAGTACTCAAGCGGAAGAGAAGGGTGGTGGTAAAATTGATCTCATCAACGCTAACGTCTTCAAGGATGTCGATGCTGCGATGATGGCGCATCCAGCGCCATGTGTAACCGCATTTCCTGTCTTCCTGTCCGCAGTAAAGTAAGATACACACCTTGTTTGAGTGGCATTTTAGAAGTTGAGACGTACAATACAGAACAATTTTTAATGGATAACAGCTTCTATATTTCGTGAGTGCGACGTTTCGATACAGATTTTTGTACCGTTGTCAAGCAACTATACTGACTGACTGACTGAGTTTAGTTTTACGACGCTTTAAGCAATATTCCAGCAATATCACTGCGGGGGACACCAGAAATGGGCTTCACACATTTTGCCCACGTGGGGAATCGAACCCGGGTCTGCGGCGTGACGAGCGAACGCTTTAACCACTAGGCTACCCCACCGCCCCTGTATCAGCAGAGACCAGAGAACATTCTCAGCATAAACTGGGAATAACAAAGGTTCCAACACGCTGAGTTCCCAAGCTGCCGACTGATTTTCTTGAACGATTTGTCAGCATGTATGAGTCAGCACTATCAGCCAGAGACTAAACATCCATGACATCGGAATGTGGGTTTAAACGCAAACGACATAATCATTATTTATCAGACTCGGAGTAGCCATATGCACAACTCTTCTTAGACTGAAAGAAGGAAGTGTCTGACAAAGGTTATGCTAGTGATCTGAAACACAATACTTGCAAATTCCACGACTGACAGTTGTCCAATCTTTGATGATCAAATGTTTGTAAATGTCTGACTAAAATCGACACGAGTGACTTCTTTCACATCAAAACACACCAGTTTTCTAGTTGGGCGACTTGATTGTTTCCAGGTTCGCCTGAAGCACAACCATACACGCTGGACATTGGGAAGGCCCTCGCCATGACGGCTGTTGACGTCTACACATCACCAAATACCCTGGCAGAGATGAAGGAGGACTTCAGAAGAGATATGAATTCTGCCTAGGTTCGTTTCCATTGCATTGTCAATCTATGTACAATATATACTACAAACTAAGTTGAAACTTTCATTTGACCTTAGTTAATCTGACATTGCTGACGGATATAGCATTCCAAGTATGAGTGCTCCTTGGTTTCAGCACCCTCCTGTACCTAAAGTGCTTATCGTTTACATTTGCCAAAATGTATTTTTCGCCCGCTGAATCCGCATCCATTTTCTTTGATGAGAGAAGAAAAATATATTTCCGAATCATCCCAACTTTCAATCCTGACGGATGCGAGCATTCATTGAATGAGAGTTTATTCATTTACGAACCTTTGATGTAATTATATTGCTTATTACTTATGACAGATCACGAATAATGGACTTCCAGCCACCAGCTATTTAGAACCATTGGAATGTGTGAAATGCAGCTTTCCTAAACAGTCGGTTGATTAACAGTACATGTACATGTAATTAGATTTCGCACTGTTGCAAACGTTTCTCGTGTGATGGCTTTGTAGTTTGAAGCCACAGCTGGCTTTACATTTTTCAGTACTTTTGCTGGAATATAAACAGATCCGGATAACAATGAAGAGATACAAATAACAATACAGCTGCAGTATTAGCGTACAACAAGTACACAAAAGCATACGTGAATGTACATTGAGTTTAAGAGTTTATATATCCTGAGGTATACATCCACATGATAAGAGATGCGGTGAAATCTATAACCATACCTGAAAGGTTCTCCCCTAAGAATACAAAGAACATTTATATCATGAAAATGCTAACGGCCAGTGTATGAAATAAGCCAAAACCCCAGCCAGACATCAGAACTGGTATCTTCAAAATGTTACCAGTCCAAAATGGTTTTACCCAGACCAGACACCAATATATGACTCAGATATATATCACATCTAAATTTTTACCAGACCATCGGGCTGACTAGATGTAAATCTAGACCGTCCGTCTGAAATGTAACCCGTCTCGGGCGGTCGGACGGGCCTTATTTCATACAGTGCTAACGGCCGTAAATTCTCGCTCCTGAGTAAGAGCCAACAGCTCATTAAAGAAATTGGCACCATACTAACCATCTCGAAAGTGGCTAAATTCCCCCACATGGGTGCATTTGTGAAGCTCATTTCTGATATCGCCTGTCATAATAATTGCCCAAAGCGGCGTAGCAACAAATTCTCACTTTCGCCTTCAAGAGAGTGTAATCAGACTTTTCCCCCTTTTCACAAAATTATAGTTAAGTATGCAAATAGTTGTTTGTAATCTGTTTTGCTGTCTGCGGACAACTTCACCCATTTAGGTGACAACACAGGTATTGACACAGGTATTCCACCACGCTAAATGGACACTGCCATTGAATCCCATGACTTTATTAGAAACTGCGTCTTGCACCATTGGTCGAGAGAGACCTAAAGTTTGCCGACAGTCCAGTTACATGCACAGACATATATCCTAAATCCAATCCAACACAGCACAGGGCATGAATATTTCACAATGTGTTTGAAAGGAAGACAAGCGTTTGAAGCTAAATCCTGTGAGCGCAAAGGTTCTCCCCCTTGACATGAAAGAACATCTTGTAATAAACGTCTGATATTGTGATATACAAATGCCAACGCGTCTGATGAAGACATAATTGGTCAATAAGTGAATTATATCCTACCAGCTATCTCAGAAATACATCAACACAAACCATCACCATCTCCCCACTCACAAACCTACGAGAAACAGAAGAGCACCAATCTGTTCACCTTTCTCGCTCCCTCTCACCGAAAGGGAGATCTGGCCATGACGCATTGTTGAACCTAACGCTAGTCACGTGGAAGATCCAGGCTAAATACCCCACATCGGTATATGTGTTAAGCCAGTTTCTGATGTTTCAAGTCACACGATTCTGTGTGAACAAATATCTTCTCATTATGAATATTTGACAATGTGTGGGAGAAGCTGTAATTTTGATGAAGGCATTAACAAAGGGGGGTAAAACAGAGGAATATCACATGCCTTAACTAAGGTATTTTATTGGTATTTTACACAAGTTGTCAAATTCTAACACACCTTCAACGAAATTTGAAAAGTCTTTTTCGGTACCAACTTTCACAATGTGTTGAAAGTAAATCCCATGTCACACGCGCCTATCGGCGAACTTCTTATGTTCTGCTTTAATTCCACCTCATAGCAGCTAGCCACGTAACATACAATTCTGTATGCAGTTTCAATTGCTACCATGTGTAATGCTTGTCCATATAAACATTCCAGAAGTGGTTGTACGATGCAAACAAATGAAATAGAGACATACTAATAAAGCGTTAAAACAACACTCATTTATCGGTATCTGTCATTTGATTAGACCAAGGCCAATTGTTGATACTCAAAATTTACCCATAAATTAAGTTCTGAATACTTAAACAGCGATCTTTTTCAATACTGCACATATCCTGAAGCAATGTAAGCCTTTATTACCCACGTGGTCAACGTATGGGTAGTTGCATACTAATCTCGTACGTCACACGAGTGTCGTAACGCGTTGACCTGTGTCGTAACGACTTGACCTGAGATTCTAACGATTTGATTAGATAACCGATGACCTCTCAGTTAGGTCACGTTGTGACGGAACTACTTGTTCATTCATAACAAGCACGTGAATTCATTCATTCTACAACTTAGATGCATTGTCGGAATATAAACATTGCGAACGTTGCCGTGTCGCTGTTTAATTGTGAGTCGAACTGAGACGTTATATCCGTCGAAAAACATAAACGCAATGTTTCCACCAGTGATGTTAGCCGAGTGAAGCAGTTGCTAACCAAGAAACGGGGTGCTACGGAGTAGTTTACTGTAGGAGGCTGTACGAGAGGCGATGACAACTGACATGCATCGTGACGTCGGTTACCAAGGGGACAGACGGTAATGGCGTAGTGACGTCAATACAGTGTGACGTCATGCAAAAAAGTGTACTTCAGAACAAAATTCTTCCGCAACCTCTTTATGAAACCGGTTTCGGTTTCAAACCTCAACAATAATAAAAATACGCTATGTTGTCAATTCATTGCATGTAAGACGTGGGTAATAAATAAAATACCACACGAGGTCTCATTACATACGAATTATACGAAACTCGTGACCTTCCTATGGTTTCTGACCTCGCTTTCGCTCGGTCAGATACCATAGGAAGGACACTCGTTTCGTATAATTCGTATGTAATGAGGCCTCGTGTAGTATTCTCTATATATGTAACAATATATTATGTATTTATTCTATATTTCAGATTAACCGGTTTCACCCAAGTGTTAAACATCTGGGACCTGCATCAATTTAAGCCTTTCTGACACATCAACCTGACAAGCCGTGAGATAATTGTAATGCTGTTCAAAGCGGCATTAAAACCAACTGACTCGCTCACCCACTAAAACTACACTTCTAATGCCATACTTTGGATGACAATATCTTATCAAAGAACAAATCCAAGTAAAAATTTCGTTGCTCAGTGGTGTCGTGATATAGTTCAGTGTTATTTGCACATTTTGCTCCAGTGATTTTTCATGGTTCCTTCGTAAAGTGTGTAATATGCTGCATAATAAACTTACTTATTGTTCTAGATTTCAATTTATGAACTTTTAAACTTTTAAACTTTTAAAATTATGGGTCCGCTGTATCACACCTCCTAGTACGCGTCACCACAGTACAAGAACAGAACAAGACATGTAGTTTCCATGTAAACACACGTACTTCTTAATTATCTAAATAATTGATTTACCAAAACTGGTTTCCTGAATACAACTTCCTCTTCGGGTAGTTGATACCAGAAAAGATTCCTATCATTGAAAGAAGTTGAATAGACCTTTAAATAAAGATTAATATCAAATAGATACCTAGTTATACACTACCGGAAAGACGTTTATTCAACAATTTGCACGTGCATGGTAATTGTTTGTTGGGCACATTATACTGCAATGATTGCAGGTACTCAGAAAATACAAATTAACGTTAAAAGACGCCTATGAGCTTGCTGGGAGACCAACGACTGCGCACGACTGTCCGTGACTGTCTGTAAATTAGTCAAACATGATACTGGATATGCGCCAATTGTTATATGAATTGCTTTGGTTATTACTAGTATACGCCCACTGGTGGCGCAATAACTGTCAAGGCAGTTCTGTTCAGAAGTTTCTTCACAACTGACAGCAGAGCCACTGATGTTGTTGAATTGGTTTTGATGCTGAGTCATAAAAAGAACACGATGTATCTGTCTTTTTCTTTGCCAATCTTTCACAGAGCAGGTCTCAGTTCTCACTGAGGCAAAAGATAGATCTGTGGACATCACTTTTTAGGCGACGTCGGAACGACTTTTCATCTGTAGGATTGATCCCGTGAAAGAGTAACAGCAAGTGCATTTACTTTCTTGTCCTTGTCAGTAATTATCTGTTTTGAATGACGAGGCAGAACAGTCGCTGATCTTTTTGCACAATAAGTTTGTTCAAGATACTCAACATATCTTATTGCAATGTCCTCGTCACTGATCAAATCTTTCACTGTTTTGACAATCAAGCAACTTAGTGGATTCCAAACCTTTTCCCGGATATGGGGCGTATCACATCCTCGTCAAACACACAGGAAAAATAACTTACAAACTTACCCAGAAACCGGAATGGCTCCAGTGCGTTTCCGTTACCCAGATTCCTGTGTGGCTCCAGTGCTTTTCCGTTACCAAGTTTCCTGTAGGGCTCCAGTGCTTTTCCGTTACCCAGATTCCTGTAGGGCTCCAGTGCGCTTCCGTTACCCAGATTCCTGTATGGTTCCAGTGCGTTTCCGTGACCCAGGTTCCTGTAGGGCTCCAGTTCGTTTCCGTTACCCAGATTCCTGTATGGCTCCAGTGAGTTTCCGTTACGCAGATTCCTATGAGGTTCCATTGGGTTTCCCTTATCCTCTACTTTCAGATGGTTTTATTTATTTACTTAGTTCAATTATGTTTCCCATTGAGTTTCTTTTCTATTAATCACATTAACCATGTTCCATAAGTTGCAGTAAATCAGAATCTGTATGGCTCCATTTGGTTTTAATTATTAGTATTCAGTGATTACCATATGTCCATATTAAACTATGATTATTCAACTATATTAACTGTAGTTGAAATGAGCTTATTATATATTTGAATGTATTATGTCATATATTTTATTCATAATACATTCAAATATAAAACAAACTCATTTCAACTACAGTTACCTCAACACCACATGGACATAGAAATAAATAAATACAAAATCAGTCAGTCAGTCGATTTCTCTTTATTTATCATAAACATATCATGTCAATGTTTCAATGTTACAATTATACATTGTCACAAATCACAAAATCCCGTCAGTAGATTTCTCCTTATGCAGAGAGGAATGCACACTAAAAAACACACAAACCACTTGCACACTAACATGTTCAAAAACATATTATGGAGGGATGGCATTTTTTAAATATGAAGGTCGTAATTTCTTTTTAATCGTTAGACTCAGAAACAACAATTTTGGTTGTTTTTTCCTAAACAGGGTGAATACAGGAAATAATTGAAAGTACATTTAGACATTCCATCCTATCCCTAACTATCATGAATCATATATAATTGTAGATTATCCCTGATAGTACGCATCCAGTCTACACTGCAGTTTCATTAAGTATGACACTGCGTCTGCGAACGAAATTACACTTATTCTGCCTGAAGACAAATCATCAGTGGCATTGTAAAATATATTTATGTTATATGTTGTATTTATTGTCACAGCGGATATTTATACCTTTATATCATTGTTGACACGTTTGTGGTTACGTATGTCAGGATGTTTGGTGACTATCATCGACAGTGGAGACAGCTGAGTCTCTACAACACATCCAGAAGATAGAAGCAGAACACCAAGAGGAGAGAAATGCTTGTGCAGTTCATGCGGGACACGCATACCAGGGTTAAAAGTCTGCCATTCGTCTGAAGGTAGCATGGATGGAAGAACATTTGCAAAGATGACATAATGAGGGATACCATCTCTTAAACATTGGAATGTAAACGAAGAAAAGAGTATTGTAGAAAGTAGGTCATCATTTAAATAGGTTAGATCAGACCGCACGACCCTCCGTGTTTAACTGTTGACATGCGGATCATGACGCAATTCCCCTGGTGATATCATTATTTGAAGTAATGTCAAGTCATGCCCGCTCTGCCCGCAGTGTTGTATGGTACGGGACACTCCTAACAGTTATACTCGGACAATGGCGACCTGCAGTTATGGTTCATTCGCACTCCAATTGATCCCAATCGACCACACCCGACAACCCACAATGTTATGCGTTAGGTTAGGCACGTTAAGAACTGACTGACCACATAGGACTGGACATCTAATATCGGACATGATGTTTAAAGGGGCATCATGAAATGATATGTTACAACTATTTGGGTGGGGTGGGCGCTGAGATTGGCATAAAAGGGATGAAACGGTTCTACGTTTTCAAACAAATATGTTATAAATGTAAATAGAAAAACGTACACAGGACACCGAATACTTTGAAATGTATAACCAAAGTTGACAGACTTACATAGATACACTGGAATGCCTTAATGACACAATCTTTCAGATGATACAAGAGATAATGCTTCCGTGCACTGACCAAGGTCACTGTCATATGCTGTGTATTAGGTCCCTTGTGGCAGCAGGAAAACGATATCGATGCATGACGTAAAAGGCGACTAACGGTATCGGGTGGTCAGACTGGCTGACTTGGTTGACATATGTCATCGTATCCCAGTTGCGTAGATCGATGCTCATGCTGTTGATCACTGGATTGTCTGGTCCAGACACGATTATTTACAGACCGCCTCCATATGGGTGGAATATGGCTGAGTGCGGCGTAAACCTAAACTCACTCACTCACTCACCCGAGTGGTATTGCTGCAACGATAGATCCTGCCGACACGTTTCATTCTACCATATTAAAAAGAAGCCTTAAAAGAAAACAAGTGAAAATTGATGGAAAAAGCTTTCATTTCGATATAGTTTCGATTAACGTGTTCGGTGCCACGTGACTTTCAGTGACTCGGAAAAAAGGTATAGCTGTTTGCTTGTTAACAGGATACATATTTTCCAGCTTAAATTTGTCTCGTTCCTAGATGGGATTCATGGTATTTCGTCAAGACCAACGATTCAGATCTAGCCATATAGGTACACATCAAGCGGGCACCTTGACCCCTTGATTTTTAGGATTCGATGTGTACACATTGCATGCACTGAGACATGTGTGTTGAATAATAGGCCGATATGGGAGCATATACATAGATGTAACCCAGATTTAAACCCTGCTGCAGCATGAACTATTTATAGGTGTACACCGTATCATATAAGACGACAGCACAACCGCGTGTCACTTTTAGAAGGAGTCTCATGACCGTCACCACACACAGAAGATGACGGCAAAACCAATGAAGAAGATAGCTTGCGTGGAAATTGACAAGCATGCAGATGAATTAAACAAACTCAGTCAGGCCATTTGGGAAAAGCCTGAGCTAAACTTTAAAGAGGTAAATGCTCACAATGTACTGACAGATTTTCTAGAGAAGCACGGATTTGAGGTTGAGAGGAAGTACAAACTGAATACAGCCTTCAGGGCAGTGTTTGGTAAAGATGGAACAGGTCCTCACGTGGCCATACTGTGTGAATATGATGCCCTGCCGGAGATCGGACACGCCTGTGGCCACAATCTGATAGCTGAATTGGGCGTAGCAGCGGGTCTTGGTGTGAAAGCTGCGCTTCAAGCTACAGGGGCGGGAGGGAAGGTAAGAATATTTTGTCTTGTTCCGTTTATCGCCACGCAAGTTAGATAAATTGAATGTTGTTTCACGCTGTATTGAGCTATACCGTATGTCACGGCGACCTGTAAATAAGAGGACTGAAGACGGAGACTACAGACACGGGGTACCCATGAAGATCCGGGTTAGAACTGATCTTCAATAACCCATGCTTGTCGTAAGAGGCGACTAACGGGATCGGGTGGTCTGACTCGCTGACTTGGTTGACACATGTCATCGTATGCCAAATGCGTAGGTCGATGCTCATGGTGTTAGTCACTGGATTGTCTGGTTATGACTCGATTATTTAGAGACCGCCGCCATGTAGCTGGGATATTGCTGAGTGCGGCGTAACAAAACATCAACCACCAGGCACGGGGAACACTCAAGGTTCATATAACGAAACCTGACACTGAATGCTTTCGTTGAGCGACGTCATACCTATACATAACTATAAGCAAAAGTGTATTGGTTGTTTTTACACAGTCGTTATAAAGAAGGAAAACAGGCTACCTCTGGATCGCTGCATAACAACGTGCATTCATTCTCTCTTAAGCGACTTCATGTATTTGAACATACAAAAACAATGAAATTAAAAACCTAATTTAACAAGGTAAACACATGGAAACAAAAAATGTCACATTTTCTCCTAACAGAGTTGGTTTACTCTATCAGACGTATAGCTTACAAATACCAGAAGTTCTGTTCTGTTCTGACAGCTATCGGACTTGAATCATCAGAGGTACACTTGACAGATACAGGTCAATATGCTACCTGTACCGTAAGGACTAAAATGTTATATCAATAATCATGCATACCAACTGCAGTATCTTTGAACCGAAATAGGTCAGGTGAAATGTGGTTCAACACCGCGTTCAAGAATGTGCATGTTTAGCGACGTGCATTCAAGTGCATGTGTGTATGTGTGTACTAGTCCGCCTGACATGCAACATACTTACACGACTTTTGGTTCATAGTGACCGACGTTAAGCTCTCTGAACAAAGCGTAATTAACTTCGTCAGGGAGGCAGTGTGTGGATATTCTTGTAGCGTGAGCGTAGTGACTAGGTTTCCCTTCTAATGTTTCGTATTTTAAGTGCAAGCCCACTGCAGCCGCAAATACCCCACTGCCTTGTTTATGACCAGTCCTGTTGTATGCTTATGCTATGTTACAACATCATGTTCAAACTACAAAGAGAATCGGGATCACCGAATCAGTAAAATGAAAATTGGTCTAATTTTCTAGTCCGTGGGCGGTGTCCTAGTGGTCAAAGCGTTGGCTCGTCACGCTAAAGGCACTGGTTCGATTACCAACTTGGGTACAATATGTGAAGCCCATTTCTGGTGTCCCCTGTCGTGATATTGCTAAAGGCAGCGTAAAACCTTACTTTCTCACTCTCGAGTCTGTATTTAGAAACCTTGACAGTCTTTGGTGTAAATTTGGTGGACAACACCCACAGCGGGTACAAATATTAGTGGGTACTGTGCATATAATTAGCTCATCTAAATGGTTATCACCATAGCGCGCTGCATTGATCAAATAACCTGTTCATATGCATATCTGTCCTTTTTCAGTTAACTGTTCTTGGAACACCTGCAGAAGAGGGCGGTTGTGGAAAACATGATCTCATCAACGCCAAAGTCTTTGATGATGTTGATATTGCAATGATGGCGCACCCGTCGCCATTTGCAACAGCGTTTCCTTTCTGCTTGTCCATTATCAGGTAAAATATACAACAACATTTTACCATTCGATGGTTCTAATAGTTTACTGTCTTTCACTGGACAGCGAATACAATCAGTGACTTCTTTAGGCAATATTTCATCCATTACATACAATATATCAGCATGAGGTTTATGTCATGTGACAAATTTGGCATTTTATTTGGTGGCTCAAATTTTTACTGACCTGTCTCTCATCACTTCCAGACCTATCCATTCCATGAGCTGCAACACCTCGATGTGTTACTCAAACTTGTATAGTAAATAGTACTGTTTCTAAAGATGCAACATCAAGTTCCATGGCAAGGCATCACATGCTGCGGGGTTTCCCTGGAAGGGCATCAACGCCCTTGACGCCGCCGTCTTGTGTTACCAGAACATCTCCTGTCTCAGACAACAGATGAAACCTGACTGGAGAGTGCATGGTAAGGGTACATTATCTGAACAAATGGGAAGCCGTGATGATTGTTAGTTATCTGAGAAAATGTGAAAATCAGAGGGGGTACGCAAAAAAAGTTAACACAATTATTTTTGGGTTGGGAGTGAATAGGGTGGCATAAAACTAAGTCAGTTCTGCCTTTTTAAAATAAATATGATATAAATTTGAACAGTATTTCGGAACGTATAGAGGTGAAGTAAACGGAATTCGTGTTACATATATTTGTGTGTGTGTAAGAAACAATGTTATGAAACAGTCCCAAGATAGATCCCAGATGCAATCCCATCCCACAACCTATAATGGGTGACCAGTCCCTCAATGAAAACTGTATGTTATGTCTTTTTAATATTCTTTGCTCTGGTCTATTAGAAACATACAACAACTGAAACGTATATACTTGGTTAAGGAATCATCAACAACGGCGGAGCCAAGCCCAATATCATACCGGAGTTGACGGAACTGGAGTACCTCCTGAGGGCGCCCACTGATGCAGAGGTGTACGTCCTGAAGGAGAAAGTGTCCAAGTGTATTGAGGCTGCTGCTACAGCAACAGGATGCACGGTCAGTATGTGGGAGGTCGTTACCAAAATGTAGAGCCAGTAGCTTATAATATGTCAACGTTGTTGAATGGTAGTATCTGGTAGTATGTTTACAGACTGTCAAATCGGTGTTGTAAAAATATTAACAGGGTGTATGGCCGATGTCTATCGAAGATGTTAATACAGTGTCAAAGAAGTTTGGTAATAATCCTGCAGGATTTTAACACAGCCTTTGGCAAATCTTTGAAGGACATTCAGAAGTGGAATGCATAAGAAAAGCAAGATTTATGGATGCCAACTTCTTTATTGTGAACAACATGACATGTCGGAGTGTATGCTTGCCCCTTCACCGGGTGAATGGTAGGGAATATCAGGGGGATATGTATACATACATGGAGGCGCTACATGTTTAAAATCGTTAGTGTATCACTGGCCTCTTCGTGTTTGTATTTTACATCCTATCACATCTATTACCGTGTTGTTTTAGTGTACCTCTGGCTACGTGTTTGAATTACATATGCATGTATTTTAACTCTCAGTCATTACATTTCCTCAACATTGCTAATAATTGTTAAACATGTAATAGTTGGTCCACATCAAGATGGATATTTTCGAGACGGATTCTAACACAGTCATGGCTGTATCTGTGTCTCCCATCATTTCATTTATGTATTTCACAATACAAACGTATCTGCTAAAATGGTAATACGACCCCAGTCAATGTAATTTGCAATGGCAATATGGTTCTTTTGTAGTACGTGGCAGATGTTCTGCACATTCAGTACCATCTAAATACCGACTAGTTTAATTATAGGTTTAATGAACTGTCAGAACGTCATATCTATCACGTGGACGTGATAGTTCATGGAGGATATTATATGGTTGCCTATGACATACTATGTTTACAACACGAGGGCCTAAATGTTAGTATTTCCCGAGCGAGAGCGAGGGATATACCGACATTTAGGCACGAGCCTCGTAAACATAGTATGATATGGGCACGAATATAATATTCTGTTTATTACCGAAGTCGTCAAATAGAGGCAAATAAACCCAAATCTACTTTCAAACATAGACCGGCTACCCGTCGCAGCATGTAGAACGTAACGTCATAGAAGAAACGTGACGTGATTGGATTGTTCATGACGTCACGTCAGCATGACAAAGTAATATTTTGCCCTAGGGCATCGTATGAAAAATATGAACCCAATATTTTCGCCCTCGTAGGTAAGTAATGTCATTAAAAACGTGTCATGTAAGTAAAGTATGTACAGATAATCTCAACAATACTATTATTCATCAAGCCATTTTGATTTCATTCAGGCTGAATGTGATTTTGATCCACGAGCCAACTCCAACGTTGTGACCAACAAGACCCTGGCCAATGCCTTTGTCGCTAACGCTGAAAGTATTGGCGTTGAGTTTACGCCGCAGGAAAAGCTGGCAGGTCTGGCCATGGGATCTACAGACATGGGAAACGTTACCTACGTCGTTCCCAGCATCCACCCCATGTACTACGTCGGTGTTAAGGACTGTCTGAACCATACCAGGGAGTTCACAGCGGCTGCTGGTAAGATGTCACTACAACATACGACATTTTAGAACTAATGTACTATGCTTTAAATTGATTATCGCAGTGCACACAGCTTCTTTATTGAAAGTGAGGGATGTCACATGAAAGCGTAAGTCTCATGACATAAAAGGGATATGCCTACGTGGGGTAGCCTGTAGTTAAAGCGTTCGCTTGTCACGCTGAAGACCCGGGTTCGATTTCCCACGTGGGTATAGTGTGTAAAGCCCATTTCTGGTGTCCCCCGTCGTGTTATTACTGGAATGTTGCTAAAGGCATAAAACTAAAAAACTCATAGTGTTAACATTAATGGATAAATAATTTAGTGATCTTTTGGTCATCATAATCTAAATATTCAGTGTTTTTTCACACACAACAAAAGGACAGTTTTCTAGGCCTTTTGGTTATATACATTCGTGACAAACGATATCCCAACAATCGATCACAGTGAATAAAATGATTGAATGCAACAGTCCAACACAATCGACTGTATAATTGCAAAGTCAAACAAAAATAATAACAGCCAATCATAGGAATAAAGGAACAATATAGGAATAAACCCGCTTTGATTTGAACCCATTATGTTCTCCATGACCACGTTCAACCCCTTATCGCTTGTTATAAGTAAATGTGTGGTAGCATGTTCACCAATTTTAATGCACACATAATTATGCTCATATGAAATAACGTATGACAGATATGGGTATTTTAAAGATCTCACTGTCGATATACAGAACATTGTGCATGACAATTACGACGCTGTACAAGAAAGTGCACACTGGATTATCTGGGCTGAAAACATATGTTTATGTACTATTTGTCTGTTCCTAGTTTCGCCTGAAGCCCAGCCCTACACATTGGACATGGGAAAGGCTCTCGCCATGACAGCTATTGATGTCTACACATCCCCGGAAAAGTTGTCCGAGATCAAAGAAGAGTTTAAGAACTATTTCAGTACTAATTAGAAATATTGCAACACTAGTTTATTTTTTCATCTGAAATACCCATGCAGCGAGCAGAATTAGATTATTATACGGAAAGGAAATGTGGTCACAAAATTATCACTATTTGTAACAATGTGAGATTACTGAGAATGCCTTTTAACTTATAAGGTAGAGACACACAGTGAACCATATTGTCATATTCTTAAGTAATGGTTTTCACTGTGGCTATATACTGTTTGTTTGAAAGCGCTTTACAAAGAAGGAATTGATCTGAAATACCGTTTTGTAACTCCACATGTCTTAGTGTTATGATTAAATTTCATTTGTTTCACTGTGTCGGAAATATTGATATCAGTAGACGTTGGAACAGGTAAGGACAAACTTTATGGATGAACAACTTCTTTATTCAGTTGATGCGGAGTTTCGATACAGATTATTGTATTGTCAAGCAGGTATGCAAGAATCTATATCGAAACGCCGCATCACCTGAATAAAGAAATTGTTCATCCATAAAGTCTGTCATTATCTGACACTCCAACTTCTAAAAATGCCACTCGAAGAAGAAGTTGGGACAGGTTTAACAAAGTTGTCTGAACCACAGCATTTTCGTGTGCTAAAGTGCGTGTAATAAGATTCCAGAACTGAATGACTCGCACTTATGCCCGTTAGATTTGACTAAGAGCATTCTTTGTGGAGGCTCTCGTATGGGAAGGCTCTCGGACGGACGGAAGCCAATGGTCAGTGGTAGAACTGAAGACGACAGTAGCCATGATTATGATAGTTGGTGAAATAATGGTTGAAATGGTACAGGTTGATTGTAAACACCTGACAGATCGCACACCGGGACCGACTGGCCAATGTTCCCGGTGTGGAGACCCGCTCTGTGACTTCACACGTGCAGAAGTCGGACTGAGATTCTTCATCGTCGACGTAGTTGCTGAGTAGCGCATGATCTGTCTGCTTCTGTCGATGATCTGGGCTTGTCTCCCCGACTTTTCTCCCCGACTGATCATGCCAGTCAGGTTTTATAGATGGGGACATTACGCCACGTTGTGCAAGATCACTGACATATGCACATGTACATACGTAAGGTCCGCCGACGTAGGGAGGTGTTAATTGACGTTTACTTATAGCATTGAGAATTAAGGATCCTGCCCGGTGTGTGTGTGTGTGTGTGTGTGAGAGCGCGCGCGAGTGTTATGATAAGAGGGATACACCGAATATTTGCTGAATACATTAAACAGACAAGATAGATGAGATTTCGGTGTACATATTACAAATGGTTTGCTCTATGACGGATTCAAACAAGCGGTGGTCATCACCGACCAAACCTACCTTTCTCCTCACAATAATAGGGAGAAACTGACATAATGGTAAAGACGGCATCAAACCTACATCACACATCTACCGTATGCGATGACTCGTATAGCGAACAAGTGTAGGATTGCACCCATGTATGCGAAGGAGCAGCTGCATACAGGCGAAGACTCACTGTGCTGACTGAGCACCTCCCGTTGCATTGGGGCACACTAGCATTACGTAGGATCTGAGCATCAGAGAAAACATAGATTATGCAACACCTGTTTTGTGATTTACCCTGTGATATTGCCAGTATTACCTGCAGATATGGTAATCTCCAACATTACCAATGTGATACTTATAACTGCCCGGGAATTATCCTTTCAAGCTTGGATACTTCTATGCCAACAGTTGTGTGTGGAAGTGTCTAGAACACCCTTTGCGGAATAGCAGTATTCCAAAGTACACTTAAAACCATACTGCTGGATATGAGGGTGTCTGTTTATGACACGTTGTGTGGCCAGTATTACCTGCAGATATGTAATCTTGTTTACTGGTCAAGAGGGTGGAATTGAACACCTCAAGTTATTCAAGGTAACTGTACATACTGCTCGATGTTTGTTTATGTTCCCTGAGCCCGAAGGGCGAGGGGAACATAAACAAACATCGAGGGTACATCAACCCATGGGCCCCGAGGGACCAGTGAACAACGTATTTATCTTACCGAACACCTTAATGTTAATTTTGAATTGTTTGAAGCACGGGTACAAATCTTTTTGTAGCCATCGCTAGATTTTGCTGACAAGAAAAACAGATTTAGAGTTATCTCCCTTCCATCAATTTGCATTCGCAAAACATCGGTAATTTCCGTACATCATACGTGATTCAATGTTATTCGAGATAAAGAATTACTACCAGGAAGTACCAAATGAGTTGCCATTGACAGCGGGGTACATTGAAATGTTACTCGCTTGTAAGCGGGGTACATCGAAAATAATAGAAAAGCTCTCAGCCAATCAAAAGCGACATTTGTGTGTGAGGTAAGATAATAGTACATGTAAAGCTCTCTTTTCCTGTGTGGGTGGTTTACCAAATTCCACTGATGCTGCTCCTGAGCTGTGAATCAATCCATACCGACAGTGGCCATGTCACACCAAAATACGTAATACGTTTATGATGGCCGTTGTCATCTTGCCTGGCATTAGGGTGATAAAACAAGCACTGCTCATTTGATGGTTAGTGTAGTGTGTCTTGGTGTGATAGCCATGCTAAACTGTAGCATGATATCTCACTAAAACTTTAACCCGGAAACTTGCAATGATCTCGAACGCGTTGTAAAATCTAAACCCTCACATTATGTATATGGACGATTTCAAATTGACTGTTTTCATAGATATGCAGATAAGGCCAACGCTCATACATGCATACTATAGCAGCTCCATTCGGGGTGTATTTTTGTCCCGCTTTTATGGCACAAGTCTGAAAGAAAACAAATGGGGTTTAAGGCAGGTATGGTATAAAACGGACTCACAAAAGCGAACAAACCCCAAATGATAATGCTCAACTAATTCATATTGCTGACGAAATTTCATTCCGCCACGTCGAAGAGTGAGTGAGTGAGTTACAATTTAACGTCACCTCGGCAATATTTCATCCATATAGTGACGAGAAATGTTTTACATATACTCTACATACAAGTAGTTAAATAACCAGTCATCGACGGACTACAAAATAACTAGAGTATCACAAAAAAAGTTAAAACGTGTTAGCATTTACATTTAAAAGTAGAAAACTATTTTCGACAACCCTAGCATGGACCCTAGCAGGATTTACACCATCCCTTTAGCTGCTGGCGATTGTAGGCAAATTTAGCCACAATTTAAATGACAATAATACTACAAGTAAAAATGTGGAAGATTAAATTTTTCTTCGACTGTTTACGTATCCTCTCAGGAGAATAATAATTTTTACAGTACTTCAACCTCCGTTGAGGAGCCACGTAGAAGAATTATAACGAACCGAGAATGGCTAGAAACTAGGAGGTATACTAACGGGATAAGGTGGACAGGCTCGCAAGCTTAGTTGGCACGTGTCATCGTATCCCAGATGCGTTGTTCAATCCTCATGATGTTGATCACAGGATTGCTTGGTTCAGATACGATTATTTACTGACCGTCGTCACATAGCTGCAATACTGCGGACTGCAAACAAAACGGAGCCAGGTATAACGGATTTACTTTATGTTGCTTCTCACAAACCTTTAAATGTATCTTAACATTCTGAGATGCATATTTGATGTAACAGGAAAATGCTAAGCTCAAAGCTACCTGCAGCTACTCGTCAAGCGGAAACATTGACCTCTGGATAACCTGGTGCGTTACGTACAAGAGCGTGTGTCGAACTTACATAGCGTGAACTGATGACCTAGGAGAGCTATGGGTATATAAACATATCTCGCCTGCATACAACCCCAGCTGTAATGTGAACTACATAGGAGTACACTATATCATATGAGTCAGCCCAGCCTCGTGGTCTGGAGTCTCGTGATCGTCACCACATACAGCGCACCTTCCACACAGAATGACGGAAAAACCAATGAAAAATACAGCTTGCGTGGAAATAGACAAGCATGCAGATGACTTGAACAAAGTCAGTCAGGCCATTTGGGAGAAGCCTGAGCTGAACTTTAAAGAGGTAAATGCTCACAATGTACTGACAGATTTTCTTGAGAAGCATGGATTTGAGGTTGAGAGGAATTACAAACTGAATACAGCCTTCAGGGCAGTGTTTGGTAAAGACGGAACAGGTCCTCACGTGGCTATACTGTGTGAATATGATGCCCTGCCGGAGATCGGACACGCCTGTGGTCACAACCTGATAGCTGAATTGGGCGTGGCAGCGGGTCTTGGTGTGAAAGCTGCGCTTCAGGCTACAGGGACGGGAGGGAAGGTTGGTATAAACTTTCGTGTTCCGTTTATCGCCACGCAAGTTAGGTGAGTGATTGAATGTTGTTTCACACCGCAATGACCTATATCGTATGTCACGGCGACCTGTAAATAAGAGGACTGAAGACGGAGTTGCTGCGGAGGATAACCGACACGGGAGCTGCGCCACAGGCTGCAGGTACGGGAGGGAAGGTCATTATGATGTGTAGCAAATTTGGTGAGTGTCCGAATGCTGTTTAAAGCCGTAGCCAGTAATATTGCGTATCACGTTGACCTGCAAATATGTGGTGTGATCCTGAGCTACAGGCTTTCACCTGTATTAACACCACTGTGTGGCTGCCGTACTATGTATTGCCAAGGTCAAAACTAAACCTCGTACTGAGGTTTGGAATATTGCTGAGTGAGGCGTTAAACAATAAACAAATTGTACTGAATGAGTGAGTTTATTTCTACGCCGCTTTTCCAGCAATATCACGGCAGGGGACACAATTAGGCTTCACACAAATCGTGTGTCCATGTGGGAAATCGAACCCGGGTGATTGACGTGACGAGCGAACGCCTTAACCACTAGGCTGCCCCATCACCCTGTACTGAATGCTTTCATTGAGTTTTAATTATAAAATTTAATATCCATAGCTACATGTGCTAGTGCATTGGTGGATATTAAAACTGTCTACCCTGTACAAGCGGGATGACAAAGTGGACTACTGAATCTGTTCAGCTGCATTCACTGCTAACCGAGTTGCTGTACAATAACAATGAAATTAAAAGCCTAAATTGACACGGTAAAACAAGATGTAGCGTTGATAAAGCAGTATAGGTTTACGCTATCAAACTCATGACTGTCATTAACAGGTGTAAAATATCACGAACAATGATTGTGTTGACAGCTTGTTGAGACTCCCGTGGTACACTTGACACTTCCAGGTCAATGAGCTATCGGTAACAAGTACAGACATGTAACTTAACGGTTATAAGGTCATCGTTGTTATCCTTGAAACAGGAGAGGAGAATGCTATGAGTTCCGCAGGTTTATTCAAGCAAGTGTGCAACAAAAGATTCAAACTACACCAATTAATACATTATAATGACATGCAATATTAATTATCAATGATAACCTGATACATATTCAATCTAAGTCAGGTAATATGGGCAGTGCGTGATATAACAGTGTGTGGACGATAACTCCTCACAGAAATGTAATACAAATAATCAACATGTGCTTGAGTAGCTACGGCACTCATAAATTACATAACCTCGAGGATCGATAAAACCATGCATGACAATTGCATGGGAAGAGTACAGAAAGGAACGTTTAACTATGACAGTTACGGTATGTCGTGCCCATTGTGTTAACTACGGTAAGGATTTTATGACAGTTACGGTATGTCGTGTCCGTTGTGTTAACTGCGGTAAGTTACGATTCGTGTATGTTAACTACGGTAATTATGACGGTATGTAGTACCTATTGTGTTAACTACCTTAGGATTTATGACTAGTGTCCATACGTGGTATGTATGTATGTATGTAAAGATTTATGTATGTATGTAGTACCTATGTATGTAACTACCTGTTTATGTGTGTGTGTATGTATGTGTGTGTGTGTGTGTGTGTGTGCGTGTGTGTGTGTGCGTGCGTGTATGTATGTATGTATGTATGTATGTATGTGCGTATGTATGTATGTATGTATGTACGTACATACGTACGTATGTGTGTCTGTGTGCGGGTATGCTATATTGCAACATCAAATTCCTACTACGAAGCGATCACCGAAACACTAAAATACAAATTTGACTGGGTATCGTGTCCGTATTTAGGAAATTGTAATTGAAACCTAAATGCCCTTTGTTGTTAATGCATCAAAACCATGAAACTCACATTTGACGGCAACCGTTACATCTGCACACAAAACAAATATTAGTGGGTACAGTACACATAAATGAGTCTCATAAATGGTTATTCCAACAGCGTTCCCTTGATGAAATGACTTGTTCAGGAGTGTATCTATCTTGGGTTTTAGTTGACTGTTCTTGGAACACCAGCAGAAGAGGGCGGTGGTGGCAAACTTGATCTCATCAACGCCAAAGTCTTTGATGATGTAGATATTGCGATGATGGCGCATCCATCGCCATGTGTAACGGCGTTCCCCACATGTCTGGCCATTGTGGCGTAAGATATACAACAGCAATTTTATACAACAGCATTGTATCATTCCATCATCGTAACAATCTGTAGTTAACTGTGTTTCATTGAACAGCTTGTGACTGTTTCAGGCTAACTTTATTCACGACCCAAAATATACCAGATTCAAGTTTATGTCACGTTAAAACTTTTAATGATGAATATTTTTACAGACCTGTCTGTCTCCATATTCAGTCCTATTGATTCTACAAACTCCATCACTTTGGCTTCCATACCATAATGGCAAACACCTCGATATGCCAGTTAAACACCTCGTATGCCAAAGATAGTGAATAGTTGTACTGTTTCTAAAGATGCAACATCAAGTTCCATGGCAAGGCGTCTCACGCTGCAGGATTTCCCTGGAAGGGCGTCAACGCCCTTGACGCCGCCGTCTTGTGTTACCAGAACATTTCCTGTCTCAGACAACAGATGAAACCTGACTGGAGAGTGCATGGTAAGGGAACTACAATTACAATCAGTCAAATCCAAACATTATCTGAACAAATGGGAAGCCGTGATGATTGTTAGTTATCTGAGAAAATATAAAAATTTGAGGGGGAAAGCAAAAAAGTTAACACAAATATTTTGGGGTTGGGAGTGATGAGGTTCTAATTTAAAAAATAAACAAATGCTATGATATAAATTTAAACATAATTCCAGGATAGCTATGAATGAGTGAATGAGTTTGGTTTTACGTCGACCTTTAGCGTTATTCCAGCGATATCAAAGCAGAGGACAGCAGAAATGGGCTGCACACAATGTACCCATGTTGGGGAGTCGAGCCTGGATCTATCCCCCTCCCCCACCCCCATTCAGAACTGCTTTTGAGGGGAATGAGTATGTATGTTTAGTGTTTAGCTTCACGTCACTTTTAGCAATACCCCAGCAATATCACGGCGGGGGACACCAGACGCTATGAAGTGAGTGAGTGAGTGAGTGGAGTGAGTGAGTGAGTGAGTGAGTGAGTGAGTGAGTGAGTGAGTGAGTGAGTGAGTGAGTGAGTGAGTGAGTGAGTGAGTGAGTGAGTGGGAGTGAGTGAGTGAGTGAGTGAGTGAGGAGTGAGCGAGCGAGCGAGTTAGTGAGTTTTACGCCGCACACATCAATATTCCAGCTTTATGGCGGCGGTCTGTAAATAATCGAGTCTGGACCAGACAATCCAGTGATCAACAGCATGACCATCGATCTGCGCAATTGGGAACCGATGACATGTGTCAACCAATCCAGCGAGCCTGATCACCCGATCCCGTTAGTCGCCTCTTACGACAAGCATGGGGTACTGAAGATCACCGGACCTTGACGGGTCGCTATGAAGTGAAGTAAATGGAATATCTGTGTGTGCATGAAAATATGATGCATAAAATGTGGGAAGGGGGACAGCAAAATATGAAAAAAAGCCAAGCCATACCTGAACCTACCCACTCCTTATTATAGATGACCAGTCCGTGAATGGAGAACTGTAAGCTGTTTCTTAAATATTCATTTTGCTCTGGTCTATTGAAAACATACCGCAATTGAAACGTGTATATCTGACGATGATTAAGGAATCATCAACAACGGCGGAGCAAAGCCCAATATCATACCGGAGTTGACGGAATTGGAGTACTACCTGAGGGCGCCCACTGACGCAGAGCTGAACGTCCTGAAGGAGAAAGTGTCCAAGTGTATAGAGGCTGCTGCTACAGCAACAGGATGCACGGTCAGTATCTGTCAGAATCTGGCAGAACCGTACCAGAATGTAACGCACGAAGCTTACAAGATGCCAGTGTTGTTTAATGTGAGCTTCTGGTAGGACTGTACTGATTCATCAGTCAGTGTTGTGGAACATTTAACAGGGTGTATCGCTGCTGTTTGTCAGGGTATTAACACGCCCGTTGATCAGTTACTGTATCTGGATCGGTCTAAGAGATGTCTGGCTGGATACAAAAACACTGATTGGTATCTGATAAGGGGTCTATTAATAAATGGCGGGATGATAACTTTGATCAGTTTCGTGCTAAGATAGTCATAGATGGTTTGTATCAAAATATATGTTCATTTCCTGGACAGACCCTAAAAGAGTGTTGACGCTGTATCTGGCAGTATATGCCTTGTCAGTGACTCCCAGAATGTTGTAATGGTGTACTGAAATGTAAAGGTTTGTTCATTGAATGTAACTGGGTTACATTCAATATGAGCGGGAATGGCAACATGGTTTGGTTGTAGAATGTTCCCAGGATGCACGATAAGTTCCACCTAAATGTACATGGGCATAGCTTTGCATTATGTAAAAACGATGCATGTCTATGAACAGTCACAAAGACATATTAATCAGATGTGCGTGATAGTGCATTACGTTAATGGTGTATCCTGTCAGCAAAATATGTACGGTAATCTCAGAATGTTATTTGTGCATAATGAATTTACAGTCATCAAGCAAATTTGATGTTATTCAGGCTGAATGTGATTTTGATCGAGCTTACACCAACGTTGTGACCAACAAGACTCTGGCCAATGCCTTTGTCGCTAACGCTGAAAGTCTTGGCGTTGAGTTCACGCCGCAGGAACAGCTGGCAGGTCTGGCCATGGGATCTACAGACATGGGAAACGTTACTTACGTCGTTCCCGGCATCCACCCCATGTACTACGTCGGTGTTAAGGACTGTCTGAACCACACCAGGGAGTTTACAACCGTGGCTGGTGAGATGTCATTACATCATACGACCCTTTAAAACCAATGTATAATGCTTTAAATTGATTATCACAGTGCACGCGGCTTCTTTATTGAAAGAGGGGCTGTCACATGAGTTGTTTTGAACAACAGTTTTGACGTTCCGATATCTTTACCAGACCATGTAAGATCCTCACGTGAACAGTAGTTTCAGTATTTGGCGATCGCTCGGAGACCTTAATCCTAACGTAGATCCTAACGTGAAAAGTAAAAGTCTCAGTATTTGGTGATCACTTGTAGACCGTGATCCTAACGTAGATCCTAACTTGAAAAGTAAAAGTTTCAGTACTTGGTGATCACTTGGAGACCTTAATCCTAACGTAGATCTTAACGTGAAGAGTAAAGTTGCATAATTTGGTGATCACTTGGAGACCCTAAACGTGAAATCAGTGTTTCTTCCTTCACTACCAAAAAACATTCTTAAAGTTATGTTTCCGGTAATTGCATCATTGAGATAAATAATCGCTTCGCCCCATCACAATGGATGAAACGCATGAGTGCATACAACCTTAATTGCTTAATTATTCAAAGTTCAAAAGAAATAGAAGACATCTTATCGCCGCACCTTTTAGGACAACATAAACACGAACCCACTTTGATTTGGCCGGTACGTATACTCGAAGTACATGGACACGTTGTTCCACACATCGTTTTGTTCTACGTTGATTGGCGGGGACATGTCCAACTAATGATATTAAGAGTCACATATATGTTTAGAGGATGCTCTACATAGATGCATTAAAAGGGGATCTTCTGAGGGTACATCTACCAAATTCTTGTAATTCTATTTTGAAGCACGATGCTCTTGTCGATATTCAGAACATGCGGTGTGACACTCAGACAGATACCATGAAAGTACATGGAAGAGCATAATGGATTGCCATCCAGTGGAAACATGTGCTTACATCCTACCTATTTGTTCCTAGGTTCGCCTGAAGCACAGCCCTACACGTTGGACATGGGAAAGGCTCTCGCCATGACAGCTATTGACGTCTACACATCACCGGATATGTTGTCAGAGATCACAGAAGAGTTTAAGAAGTTTTCCAAAAACTGAATACGCTTTTTGAGCTGACATACTCACTGTAACCAGAATAAGTATGTTCCATACTTTTGTAACGTAACCAAGTAAGTATGGTTTTAATCTTTAGCGGTATTCCATGTCCACACCAAAATGGGCTTCACACATTTTGTACCTTAAAATGCAGAAATACACAATATACAGTATTGTCTACTTCTTTGCTGTTATAGGCTTTTGCCATAGTATGTTTGCTCGGATACGCTTTTCAAATAAGGGATTCATCTCGAAAGTACCAATAATACCACATGTTTTATGTATTATGATTATTATCTTATATTTCAATGTGTCAGAAATATTTTTATACCTATTTAGTAAACGCTGGAGTACAGGCGTCTCAAGCACAGCAGTTCACTGTCCTAAATTGCGTTGATTAAGTGTTCCAGAACTCGATAACTTTCCCATTAAGATAATACTACACGATATACTGATGTACTCTGTATAGGCGCGTTAAATCACCCACTAGCTAAATGTGCTGAGTCTGATAATGAAACAAATGCATCTCAAGTTGTCACATGTACACTGATATCTTGTTCGAAACGTGTTCAAGCAGTACTGTAGTTTTCGGTGACGTTAAAGTTTTTGTTTATGCATAATATTCAAGGATCAGGTTTCACAAACCGTACAGTGTACAGCTGAAAATCGGATTTGACCGAGACATTACTGACTTTATCAAAACTGTCAAACAAAAGTTCAAAAACACAACTAAAATACCACTAAAAGATACATATTTACACACCAGTGAACACTCATTTCTGTACGTTGTACAGTCAATATCAGACATTGTCACACTTTCCTGTGATGAACAGTTTATTGTAGCAAAATTACCAAAACATGACCAATATCATGATTGTCACGTCAGACTGAAACCTAAACATATTTCTTCCCATATTCCATGCATCTCTTTATTTCGCGCCTGATGTTGTACAGTCAATATCAGACATTGTCACACTTTCCTGTGATGAACAGTTTATTGTCTAGCAAAATTACCAAAACATGACCAATATCGTGATTGTCACGTCAGACTGAAACCTAAACATATCTCTTCCCATATTCCATGCATCTCTATATTTTGCGGCTGACGTGGACCAAGAAAAGCTACCAACTGACTACTTTTATCAACATAACTGATGTTTTAAGCGCCTGGGTGATATGACGTGATAGATGACCGTGCACGTCTTCGCTGATGATACAGCGAAATCTAATCACATTGAAATGGTTACCCGCACATATGTGTCAACAACTTACTGTATAAATTTGTATCGTCATATAGCGTTGTGTTGTGTTGAGACATCCGTGTAACTGGGTATGCGTATTGTTGTTATGAGTGAGTGAGTTATTATTTAACGTCACATCGGCAATATTTCAGCCATATCGTGACGAGAACATATATGACATTGAAATGGAATATATGTATATGATAAAAACCTGTCGACGAAGGACAGTAAAACAACTAGAATATCACAATTACAACTAAAACTAGTGTGGAAAGTTAAAACTAATAGCATTATTTGGACAATACAATATAAAAACTGGCTATAGATCGCCAACAACTGAAGGTAGATCACCAAATTAGGGACCATGGGGACTTACAGTACCTTTGCTACCTTGTTGTTATGAGGTAAGGTGAGGTGAAATGGGGTTTTACGTCGTGCTTGAGAATATTTCGCTCATATGACGACGTGCATGCGTGTGTATGTGTATGTGCGGCTGCTTGTACTAGCCCAGACTGAAGCTGGTTTTATAGTGCTAGCCCACTGAGATACCATGCCGATGTGAAACATGAATACCCCACTCAGACACATTATACTGACTCCGAGCCGACCAGTGCTTGTTGTACCCATTAATGCCGAGCGCCAGTCAGGGACCAACAAGTACCATATTTTAACGTCTTTTGGTATGACGCGGTCGGGGATCGAACCCGCGACCTTCCGCTCCCCGGGCGGACGCTCTAACCACTATAGCACGGAGGTGGTTTGTTGTTATGAAGTCAAACGATACTGCGCAGTAGCAAGCCTATATCCAATGTTGACAGACCCTCATAGACACAACTCCATGGTCCCTAGAGTGGAGATCTACCTTCAGTTGCTTGCGATCTATAGCCTTTTTTTTATATTTTATCGTCTTGTATAGTTACAATATTGTAGATTTAATTACTAGTTTTAAAATTATATCTGTGATAAACTAGTTGTTTTACTGTCCTTCGTTGACAGGTTTTTATAATTTACCTATAAGTATTATAAATGTACAATTGATATAGTCATGATATGGATGAAATACTGCCGATGTGACTTAAAATTTTAATTCACTCACTCACATAGACACAACTGAATGTCTGAATGACTTTTTCAAGGGACGCAACAGATGCATGACCAAGACCGCAGTGGCAAGTAGGTTGTAAACTCTCTTGTGAACGTTAGCGGGAACCAGTTGAAAATACAAATAAAACACATGGATAGCGTAGCGCATATTCCTTCGGAGTGTTTACGTGTTAGTGCTGGTGTGGCTGGTGATGGTATTGATGAAGTTAAGGCAGCTGATGATGATTATGATGTTAATAATGACAATCAGAATGACGTCACAGCCCATTCAGCATACATATGCAGCTTTAACGAGTTTCACGTATTATGCCGGTGAGAATTAAATTCAGGATGTATTGTATAAACGATCTGACATTGTGTTGTCAATTGAATATTTTATGATCATGAAATATATACGGTCAACATGCAGGTTGAGCTGAGCTGTTAATTTAAATCGTTCAAAAAATAATCCTAATAATAGCGATAATACGAATTGTTTGTTCTGCTGATGACGCGCAGAACTCGTTAACGCATTATATATACTCACGTTGGGCTTGTCAACAAAGAACCAAGGTATTAAAGAGGCGAGGCGAGTTGAGTTGAGAAAGATATCAAAAGTGTATTCGTCATGGTATTTGATTGCAAAGAAATAAGTCCGCGTTGACATAACGTCGGCTGGGAAATCAAACTATGTGAAAAATGAGTGAGTATGTGTGAAAGTAGGAGAACAGTGACGCACGAAATGATTCACAGCTGTTTTTAGTTGACTTAACGTCAAAGATAAATCTTCTCCTTGAAATACCGTCACGTCGGTATCGCTGGAAGGGAGACAACTCGTGATGGATTATCTGCAAGCAACAGCTTCATGGAATGATTGTAGTTCACAATTCAATATAGGATTCAATGCGGACTCTTGGCAAAGATGACTCGACCCACTTCGCCACTGTCAGTCGAATAAAAATATTGTGACCGACTCCGTAACTCTTCGGAAATTTTCCCAGGATTACGGCATGAAAAATAACACCGAGAAGCTATCGTAAAATGGTAAGTGTCTCCGGCAATACGAGAATATTATAACTGCACACACAAATATCACTAATGTCACACACACACACGCACGCACGCACACACACAAAGAAAGAAAAAAAAGAAAGAAAGACAAAAAAAATGCAAGAGAAAAAAGGAGTGGGAATCGACCAAATTGAGGAGCTACGCTACCCCGACGCCTTGTTACTCGAATTAAACGCGATCGAATGAATCTTTTACATGTACGTACATACAATACCCAACCTTGAAGATCCAGGTTAGATGATCTTCAACAAACCGATGCTCGTCGTTAGAGGCTCGCAGGGAACATTTGATGACATGACTGCGTATATCAATGTCCATGAAGCTAACCACTGCCCAGACTCGATGACACTATCCACACAGTGTCTACACAGTGTCTACACAGTCATCAGTATGAAACATTTTAACTGGATATTCGCAGACATATGATCGCTGATTTCTATTAAACTGTCAGTTTGGTGCCTATTTATTGTGTGTGTCATAACGACATTGACAGAACGAAGAATCAAGAAGTCATACCCTTCCCAACATCTTCCCCATATACAAAAGAAAATCACTAGATACGGAGTCTATAGTTAGAATATAGCTTGCGGTTATAGTCAACAGACCCATGAACTATTTTCAGTGGCTACATAGAAACATTTATGCCATTTGATATGCAAGAAGTCTGGGGCAAAGAGTTGTATGAGGACATTACAGCTAGATCAGGTTCAAGACGGGACGGCTTGCAATACATCTCCCACCAGCTTAAAAGTCAGAGTCGGAGTCAGGCCGCTTAATGCGATAGTATTATCTGAATGGAACTGTCGACAAATACATAAAGAACTGGCAACGGAGACATCAAGTCTTGTCTATTCAAGAACCTTTAAATCCTCATATATATTGTGACCCAAACATGTCATTTTGTAGATCTCATATAGGAATTTACTGGGGATGCAATTTCGATTCGGTTCATTGATTGAATAATAAAAAATATAATTAGAATGCTTGCCATGAACACATACAAACCGACATTGAATGACCTGTTCATGTTATTATGTTTGTTAAATTATCATAGTAACAGGTACATGTAGACGGTTTGTTTTGACTTTTCGTATCCCAGCTATTTCTGTGGACCAATCCTTTGACCATCAAACCGATCCGTCATAAGCACAAACAGAAGAAGATGCTTTGTTTATGTTTCAACCTGAACCTTGCAGTTCGATCTGCACATCGTAGGCAATGAGAAGATGTGATAAACAAATGTTGTTTTCCATATACCTCCATGAATTTCACATGTTTGTTTCATAATAATAAAAATAATACTGTCCCTTTGAAATGATTCACTCTCATTCCAATAATATTTAATGTCTGTTGTCTCATGTGTACGTGGTCCATAGTCCGTGTTTTAATATTGATATGTCATCTCGACTTGTACTGAATAGATTATTTTAGAATTATCAGTGATTAATTTTTAGACTGTAATTAAGTGATAATGTTTTACCGTGATTCCTGACAGATACAGTACTTGATTTCTTCTCGTCACTATATGGCTGAAATATTGCCGATGTCACGTTCAATTTTAACACACTCACTCACTCACACTTATGTGTACACGGCTTGCACACGTTTTATACCTCATGTGCGAAGAGATCACACAATCGATAACAATACTCTTTTATTAAAGAGCATTTAACCGGATCACACGTGGACCGTGCTATCTATGTTATCAGCTGGCCATTGTAAAGGAGCTATCGGTACATCAGTACATCGTTGTGACTGTATCACTGCATTCTGTAAAATCTACTATACATCTCAACAAATGGTTTACCCCCCGATACTTACGACTAGTTTTCTTTTAAACAAATCATCAGAGATGCATAACATCTCAAAACTGCGTTTGGATTTGTCTGGCGCAAGACTCTTTCAGTAAGGAGAAAGAATACTTTCAAAAAAAAGAAACGCATAGGCGTTTTGTATTTGTAAAAATCTATTAATTTGTAACAAAAGTGTTGCTAACATGATTTTACACATTTTAAAGAATCGACTTTACCTGAAAATGTTGATTTTGATGAGATTTCTTATAAGGATTAAAAAGGCACTGCCACAACGCAACAGCAATCACCCTCCAGTTGAAATTGTGCAGCAAAGAGTATGCACCGTCTGGCTATAAAAATCCAGATTACTTTCGGAAATCTGCATTGGTTTTGACGGAGTTTCAAGGTCAAATTACTACGCCACGACACTGAACATCGTTATTGAAAGAATGTACGCTGGGCATTCCCAGTCTTCTGTTGCCCAGGCGTCTGAATGTTAGTCTTAGCATGATATCACGGCTTGCAGCTCGTTACAACCAAACAGGTATAACCAATGACCGTCCGGGTTCTACATTTGCGTGATCCTACTGCCACGAGTGAGAGCACAACAGCCAGGGTGCCTGGACTTCGGAGGATATCCGGTCAAACTGTACGGAACAGATTGAGAGAGATTGGACTGAGAGCCAGGAGACCCGACGTCGAGACCATGCTACGTCGTCACCATCGCGCTCAACGTCTCCATTATCTACTTGGTTTTATAGACATTTCCTTCTTCTAAGCTTATGTAAAAATTCATGTACTAAAGTCTAATTGTGGTCGAGTTACACATGTTTGAAAATGCAACATTTTCGCAACAAATCTCTGGGTTATGCGTGTCATTTTTGAATAGTATACATCGACTCTTACTTTGTATTGTAGAATGTTATGTATAAAAGAATTCTAAAGTTCCAGAGCATCAGTAATAAACAAAACAGTATGTTGCGCTATCATCTCAACATTCATCACACACGACCTTGAACTTCGTGGTGTGAATAAGAGTAACGTCCCTTTGAATAAGTAGTGAGTGAGTGAGTTAAAATTTAACGTCACATCGGCAATATTTCAGCCATATCGTGACGAGAACAATTAATTTTATGCATAGTAAGCAATGGTATTTGAATAAGTAGACAGTTTGAAAATCGACGTCATCTCAGCAGATACAGTCTGTCGTGACTATTGTGTGCTCAGATCTGATGGTGTTGCTTAACGTTAATTACAATCAGGTTCATAACAGTTGAACGATCTGTTGACATGACAGAGTGAAATCCCATGACTAACTCGATGACTCGATCCTTCCGAGGACCCTATCATAGCTCATCTACATGTACACTGTGCCGAGTTTGAAGGTAGATGTTTCTCTTCGTTGAGGAAAATGGATTATTTTGATTTTATTTAACTTAATGAGATTGTGTAAAGTTTCATGTTTATTCCATTCACTTGGTTGAGTATCTACACCGAAACATTGTGTGCATTACAATAATGAGCTGACAGCAATAATTTCCCTCCCTTGAGGGTAGCACTACTCAATGCCACCACATAAATGCTCCTATGAATGCGACAACATTATTGTTTGTAATAATCGATTTCACTTTTGTAAAATGTCGCCCCTCAAGAGAACCTTTTGTCGAATCATCAGCTATGAATTTTCTATTTTCACCAGCTACAATTGATATGCAAAATCAAGTGAATAATGAATACATTTCTACAATCATCCTTGTTAGAAACCTTCACCGTTACATCTCGTACATTTCAAAACTCTAAAGAGCGAAGACAAGCCTTGTTCTGAGGTACACTCGTTAAAATGACACCTAACGGGCATTCGTTCAATAATCTAGATTTATCTGTCTGAGATAATGAGATATTGGGAAACGGCTTCCACAAGATAAAATTTCCTAAAAGGTGATTCATTTCCAAAATAACTCTTAAATGACATTTTGAGTGGTTGTAAAACCTTTGGGCTTTATGAAGAGTATGGTCTCAGTAATGTTCCACTGACGGGACACCAAAATAGGCTCCACGCATTGTCATCATGCGGGGAAATCGACGAACCACCACTAGGATACCGCATCACCATTACCATTACGTTATACCTGTCGTAAAATGGGAATATATCTGTTATTTGTTTGACACATAAGTTTTATGAGTAACAATGTAATTTGTTCATTGGTTTGTGCCCCACAGAATGTTGCCTGTTCCAAAGGAACATTTCGATTGAAAATACATTTATGTGTTCATGAAGGAACATTAAGGCTGAAGATTATTTTATTTATCACAGTTCTGTTTCCACGTTATGGTGTGAATGAGGAAATATAGCCTGATCATTATCATCCTGCATGTTCAGAACGCATAGCAAACTGGACAGAAACAATGACGATATTGTATATATAACCAACAATCCAAGCAGTTCCTGTAAGCCAGCATTGGTCACCTAAGTCTCCCCTTCCTAATCACACGGCGTGACTAGTCAGTCATGACCTAACCACTCATAAAACAAGGGAAGTGTTGTGAGTGCCCTTTCTACTCCGTGCTCTAACTTGAGACCGAAGTTAAACCGCCGTGAGATATTTACATGTGAGGACTATCAAGCTTGAGAGCAATTTAACCCCAGAATAACTTCTTCGATTACAGGTCTTGTGAAGCGTCAACGTCAACTGTCTGGTATCTATAAATCTGGAGACAGGAGACGACTTGCAACGTAATTTAGACCCCATCCGTCTTTACCTACATGTACGGTTACACATGTCCTACATGTACGGCTACACATGAAAATCAGAATAAAGGACGAGAACCAGTGACCATGCGACATCTGACATTAATCGGATTCATCGTACTGCACAAGACAGAACCACTCAGAGGACTGTAGACTGCGAATGTTCTGATGTCACTGATGGCTCACACACTCATGGTATAGGGCATCACATCTGTTACTGAATTGACGACAAACACGCACACAAAACCAGAACAGTTGACAGGTTCCAGATCCATATTGACTGATGTCGTGCTTGACATGCCCTGCTAAAAGCCAGACTTGAACCCTCTTTGGAACGTGTCAGTGAGTACGACGACCGATCACACAAATGAAGTTAAGATCCTCTTGGCTCATCACACCAATAGTCTCATAACCTTTATGCAACACTTTCCTTTGATCTTGGCAATTCATTATCTCTGTCTCCATCGTCTGAGATCGAGCTGGAATGAACATTGCTTTCAATATCACAGGAAGCTGAGGTATAACTATATTATTGTTGTAGCTATGTCCAAGGCAGGTTTCAATATCCTTTGACTGTGGATCAATGTAACGATACTACAAAGTCTTTATTGAGTTGTTTCAGCATTTCACTACAAGAAATACACAATAATAATAATCCCCATTGACAAAGAGTTATCTTCATGTGACATTCACACATGCAGTAACACTTTCTGAAAAGTATATACATACAATGTAGATCGCATTACGATTGTAGAATGTCATCTACAGTAGCCTCCCAAAAATCCTTGCTGCACCCTTTAAATATCCATATGTCACATTCACAGGAAGACTGATGTTGAAAATCTTGATAACACGTTGTAACACACACGGAATCGATCTCCATAGCTGGAGGAACGCATTACAAGAACACAAGGGAATTGGTTAAACTGTTGTATCATCAGCTTCTAAAGGGACTTTGTACTCCCATCACTGCATTTTGTCATCTCTAGAAGACAGTAATACAACTGTTTGGTACATTGTGCGACGACTTCATGCTATCAGAATTTGACAAAACCCATTAAGGACAAACAGACCTGTTAAAACATGCTTGCTCGAAACTTTCAGCACGAGTTATGTTTGTTGCTTGTAAAGGAGCAAGTTTCATTCATGCAGTCAATCTCTTCCTGTTATGCTGTTATGCATGTTTCCTTGAAATTCTTGCCTTTGTTTCCTTGATCTTGTTTCTAACTGTGCTACCTCTAATAGCCATTATGCTTCATAATGCCTGGCGTGGGCTTACCAGAAGGTATCACGACAACTGTGAGCGGGAACCTGTCTCCTGAAAATAAACCCTAAACCAAAGGTAACAACCGAGGGAGATTCGTCATACTGTTTTAAGATTTCTAAACAACAGTAGAACCATTTTACAAACTCGCAACCTTTTCAGGTCATCTCGGGTCCAGTAAAATACCTTTCTATTACTTCAATGTTGCGTATGTTTGTACCAGTTCCGTAAGAATTATGCTTTGACGTTTCTTTCATTTTCAAAGTAACAAATGCAAGTTACCAATTTTATACGTAAACATCGGTGACTGCACGAATGCCAATACGAAAGGGTCACATAATACTGAAGAAACCAATCTTAAAGTGTTTGAACGTCAAACAACGCCGGGCATGATGATATGGATGATGATATTGATGATGATAATGATGATGATGATGATGATGATGATGATGATGATGTATGGGTGGATGAGGAATTTGCACACAACTGGGGGATATGTAGCATCAGTAATAAGAACATATCTGCACGAGGATAGCAGAATGAAAAAACGAACGAATGAAAAGACGTACTTTTCGGGCATCAACAATGAACTGTAAACAGGATGTACATGTAGCTTCAGTTACAATATCAATGTGTGCTATAAACTCGCAAAAATTTCATATCGATATATCCATCCATAGAAATGGGGTCTGTGCATTGGCTGGAATACATAAGGATGCTTTCATATATACCAGTTACTACGTTTGATTAAATTGACAGACACCAGTTGGATTACAAAATGTAGCTATGTTTTACCAACGTTTTGACCCCGAAACAAAGAGACACCTATTCGATTTCACGCACCATGAAATTTCAGCACTGCACCAATGCACTAAGCCTTCATCCAAACCTGATCCGAATGGTAAATGCAATACATCATTAGATAAAACAAATCGTAGACTAAATACTAAAGTACAGTTTTACAAAAGTTCTTAGTCTACCTATGATGGTCTCAGCCACATATCTGATGTATGTGACTCAACTGAGTGAAATGCAATATGAAACAAGCCAAAATAAAACATAGAATTGGGTCGTCATTAATGTTTGGTCATATATATGTTGTCCCTATTGTGACGTCACAATATATGTGTAATGACGTCATACTGTGACGTCATTATATATATATATATATATATTTATATATATATATATATATGTTCATGTTTTTGTTGCTCCTCTTTGCTCCCAAGGCGACAGTGCGGCATTTTGTTTATAAAAGAGAAGTTGTGCATCATTAGTCTGTGGAAATTAAATCTAGGGGAGCTACAAGGACTGTGCTTTACAATTACAGATTCTTCGTGTTTTTGTTTCACGGTTTGTCTGGACATGTCAGGTAGTTTTACGTTTCGACAAACAGGATACTATCTAGCTCTGGTTTAAGCTGATCCTGAAAGGTTCTTGCAACGTTTCTTTTCTGATGAATGAGTCCAAACAGCAATGAAAACGGCGGCGACATTTGATATCACCACCCCCAAAGAGGCAAAGACCGTCCTATCAAAACGATATATGTCTCTTTAAATAGCTGTAAAATTGCTGATTGCGGTGTTAACCAATATTCACTCACTGTCAAGGATGTCATCGTGGTAGATTGTCTTCCAAAGAATTCTGCACTTTAAGAGAAAAAAATGGTACTTTTAATTTAATAAAAGTACGAGACGTATGAAGGTTATGAGTGGGAGTAATAATGCCCCGAGTGCAAAGCACGTATTACAATGGCTTACAACCCACGAGTGTGGCTTTGAGCTCCTTCAACAACCACCCTATTTTTTGTTTGGCTCATCAAGATTTCATTGTTCCCGAACATTAAGAAATTTAATGAAAATCATTTTCATCTCTTAATATCAGCATTGTGGAAAGCAGTGAGAATGACATGATAACATCTCTCTAAACGAGTTGGCTAAAGTATATCAATGTGGGGATTACATTGAGAAATTAACCTCTTTAGGTAAAGTCTGTCTATATCAGGCTGTGGACTCATCATTCACCTCTCCAACGTGAATACGGTATATCAATGTTAGTTTGAAAAAGGAATGAATTTCACTGGAAACCAGAAACCGTCAGTATTGTATGAGTTCCATTTTTTAACGGGTGACATAATACCCATCACTGCCATTCTTCGACGCGTTTGATAAAAATAGTGTCTACTTTGTCTCACAGGTGGCATCAAGTGACCGATGAGGGGGAAAAATACCGCGTAATGCAGTATCGCGTTCACCAGGTTACGTAGAATCTCATTTAAATCTGTTTGCATTTCTGGAATTTAATTTCATACTATGAAAGTCAATTACTTCACAATATTTGTTAGATAAAGCAATGGTTGGTTGCTGTTACTATTACCAATGTCTGCACAACGATGCACTGCATGGAGTCAGATAACCCCTTCCAGTTCCAATTATAACAATGCATACGGGAAGGAGGAGTTCTGTAAGGATCAAGGTCTCAAATCAAAGCACAGTACCAGGATCAGATAACTCGAATGCAATAATAGCCTGACTGAAAAGAAATCTCGTTTACTAAATGTCGTCTGTGGGTGCTGAAGGCCTGCATCCCATCGGAATTTAAACTCAGATTTAAACAAGCATTGTCACTAAGGTGACATAATCCCCCGCCGCAAATGATCAAATCAAACTTATAAAGCAATGGAAGTTTAAGATGAAGTTAAATGTTAACAAAAACATGACTAATCAACCTCTCTTGATATCTGTCTCTTTAGTTATTCAAACACACACATATTTTCAAGACTGACTTTGACCTTGACATGAATGTCATAGTGTATGAAATATGCAAAACTAGTACTAAAAAAACTGCTTATTGAAAAACATTCAAGAGAAGTCTTAAAATTCTATGAAGAAAATCCAGTGAACCGTTCTTAAAATATCTTGCTGACAATTCAGGTTAACATGCTGAAATATGCAAAGTGTCGTCGTGACCCTAAAAATTATGTGAAGGTCACCAAACTTGACTGGGCCCTGAGCCTTCCCTAGGTGAAGCTTGGTGTCAAATATGAAGAAAATCCACTTAATATTTTTTGCGATATCTTGCTGACTATCTTAACATACAATTTAACATGCTGAAATCTTGAAAGTGTCTTTGTGACCTTGAAAATTAAGTGAAGGTCACCAAATCGACTGGGCCCTGCGCCTTCCCTGGATGAAGCTTGGTATCAAATATGAAGAAACTCCAGTGAATGGTTCTTGAAGTATCTCGCTGACAAGCATAACATGCAGGTTAATATGCTGAAAAAAATCTGGGCCCTTGCGCCTTCCCTAGATAAAACTTGGTGTTAAATATGAAGAAAATCCAGTGAACAGTTCTTGAGATAGCTTAACATGCAGGTTTACATGCTGAAATCTTCAAAGTGTCGCAATGACCTTGAAAATTAAGTGAAGGTCACCAAAGTCGACTGGGCCCTGCGCCTTCCCTAGATAAAGCTTGGTATTGAATATGAAGAAAATCCAGAGAACGGTGCTTCATATAGCTTAACATGCAGGTAAAATGTTAAAGTCCCCTTGTGACCTTGAAATGAAGGTCAAGGTCACCAAACCTGAGTCGGACCTTTCTTATACTGTGATGAAACTAGGTACCAAATATGAAAAGAATCTAGTGAACGGTTCTTAAGATATTCCAATTCGTACGTACGTACGTACGGACGGGCGGAGCCTAATACTATATCCCCCCGCTTCGCGCTAAACGCGCGGCGGGGGATAAAAAAAAGCAATATTGTGTGACACACATGACTTTGGACATTACTACTGCTTTGGACCGCCTCCATGGTGTAGTGGTTAGAGCGTCCGCCCGAAGAGCAGAAGGTCGCGGGTCCGTCATACCAAAGACGTTAATTATGGTACTTGTTGGTCCCTGCCTGGCGCTCGGCATTAATGGATACAACAAGGACTGGTCGGCTCGGAGTCAGTATAATGTGTCTTAGTTGGGTATTCATGCTTCACTGCGGCATAGTATCTCAGTGAGCAAGCACTATACAACCAGCTTAAGTCTGGGCTAGTATAAGCAGCCGCACATACACACGCATGCACGTTGTCCTATGAGCGAAATATTCTAAAGTGCGACGTTAAACCCCATTTCACCTCACCTAATACTGCATTGCCATTAGCTCTATTGCTATAGACGAATAAACTGTCTTTACTGTTTTCAATGCAGTGGTATGCCGCTGAACTGATAGGTCTTATTTTCTTTGTCACTGGTAAAGAAATATTTATGCGTGGAAATCTAATTGTCTATTTGTCCATGTAATGAAATTCCACAGACAGTTTCATCGGGCTAATACCTTGTCATCGTGTTTTCAAACCATTTGATCTCCACCTGTCAATTTCATCCACTTGTGACATTTCACGTCCTTCAAAGAAGACAATCCTTTCATGTTTCCTGAAGCAAATTTGACGAAATGGATTCTCCACGATATCATTTTACATACACCCACATGAAGTCTAAGAATCATATGTTCATTATGTATGGCTTTACGTTTGTTAACTACTCTGCAATTACGTTGGGTACCGACCCTTCTGTCTCTGGTGCACTGAAGGGTTCTGCGCATTCACACAGATTACAGATAATCAACATTAAGTATGGGAGCATACATGTATGTATTGATCGAGTGGGTTTCCTAACTTTCTTTTGTTGGAATTTGCAGGGGTAGCACTGATTTAGAGGCGTTTGGAAACATTAACAAAGCATTCATTGTTAGCAAATACTATAAACATGTGGTCGTTAACAGATAAAAGGAGCAGCTCTTGGCATCGGTACTGTGTTAACACTGCAGCGACAAATCTTTAGAATTTGACATGCTGGGACTTTCATGATTTATAACGTCGTTATTGGGCAAATTATCACTCATGAGGACTCATTGAGAAAGATGAATCATGATTAGAATGCACGTATTACTGAATGCTGGAGAGGACAGGACAATCCTTTCAAATTGTTTAAGCTCGGGAAATTGTTTCTTGTACAGCTTTATAACTATTTTTTCTGCTTTTGCTGCATTTCAGTATAACACGTCTTCTGGATTGATTGTTGTAAAGACAAGCGATGTTTGCTTTGGACGTCAGGATTCTCATTGTACGTGTCAATAAAAACGTCATACTAATGTATTCAGAAAGAAGACATGGAATGAACACTGTGCAAAATATAAGCCAACAATACTGGAGCACAGCATTTAACAATGTTATTCTAAAGTGTTCAAATTTATGTTCAAATTAACTGTTTTGATATACTTATTTGTGGCCAGGGAGGAAGCCTTGCCATGCATAGCTCTTTATAAAGGGGTTTCACCACAAGAATCGAAGGGTATATAAAATGATCATATTTAGTTAACTTCACAGCCCAAAACATGTAATTGTATAATACTGGTAGAAGGATATCGTTTCCCTTCTGTTTCTTTGTTAAAGACCACCCTAACAGAAATGATCGTGACATTACAAATTTATTTGTCTTCACAGTTGTATTGGTATTTAGTAAAAACTATGCACCTCTTTGCACTGGGAGATCATGAAAGGTTGCCCTCAGTTGATCTCAATACAAGTACAGGACAGGAGACATAAACTGGAGGAAGATGTGGAACACCACCTGATAGTTGTCCTTATAGACTATAAAACAATAGATGAGAAAATATTGTTAGGCAATCCGTCCAAATAAAAAAAATCCCCAAATTTCTAATATTAACGACAAAACTCTGTCGACATCCGCACGACATAATTCATGAGTCTGCGTTTGTTTTGACGGCGTATTCAGTAGTATTACAGCTGTACAACGTGGTCTTTAAGATATCAGGTCTTCACAAGTCAATCAGACGAATGAATATGCACAATCAAACAGCTGCCTGGAACGGAATATATGTCAACCAGCGGAAACGTTTCAGATGAGTTATATCTAATGCAATCGTAATGCCTTCAATATCGATATTGACCAAGTGTCTTTGTGGACGTTTGAGTATCAACAGCAAAAGCAATTTCCTGGTGGAAGGTAATTTCCTTTTTTCATATTCAAAACTGCATAATGTATCATGAAGGCATAAAATGTTTATGGTCAACAGTTTCCTTTATTGTTTGTAACGATGTTTCATGGCTCCTCATTGCCTTCTCGTCAGTCTCTCGTTCATCACAGAAATAGTGGGAAAGAATTAGCTTTAAAATGATGTTTGTCTATAAATGTTTCTAGTTCCCTCATTTTTTCAATTTCAAAATGACTTAAAGATGCAATGTCCTGCGGGCAGAGAACCCAGCTCGTATTGGATACACACTAGCTCGTGAATTACAAAAGTGTTTCAGCAATGTAAATATAAAGTATAAATATGTTGGCTGCCTTAATGATTTTTTGAGGGTGAAAGACAGTTGTAGACATCAGGCCCTGATCATAATCCTTATCAGTGTTCCCTACTACGAATCTCTTACCTTTGAATTCACCAAGTATATATGCATAATAATGAAACGCAATTACCTCACCGGACAATAACTCCCTGATACGTCAAATGAACATACAGGTTAACAGTGTCGGAAACAACCCAATCAAGGGAAACGAGAGAATCTTGCGTCCACTTGGCCGTGTCAGTGGTACGACCCAATGACACTAGTAATAATGTCTATAGGTTATTGAATCATTGCTGGGATAACTGCCATCACAATATAGTCTCAGATACCGAAAACCATTCTCCAACTTTCACAGCGTTGAGTCCTTATAAAAGTTCTGTGAATATTATATATACAAACAATTCACAAAGCAACTTAACAACACAGGTGGTGATATTTCTGTGCATACATTGTTTGTAGAGCTTGTCTTTTGCAATTGTTAATAGTTTGCTTTCGCTGAAATATTCCTGAAGACTTTCCCATTTTAGTTGGGGTGGCGACTTCTTGAAAGATATTGAAATTTTACTAACCGATGGGAAACTTATATTCTTCTCTGTAATTGATATTTTCTTTGCAGATGTGTTTCATAATGGTCAATACAATTTTGCAAAACCTTGATAACGAATGATCGATGGCTTTTTCCATGGATATATTCTTTTCATATGGAACATCACTGAATCAGAACCAACGTTGGCTTTGTATTAGTCCAGGTGTCTTGTGGGCAAATAACAATGTCACTGTCGTGCATTACTTTTGCGTGTCCAATTGATTTTCCTCATAAATTCCACAGAAGTGGTTGTGAAAACTTCTATTTTCGATTAAACCGTAACAATTACATTATGTCACTAGTATATATCTAATGCATGTTAAACCAGTCTAGATCACTCCACACGCTCTACTTTCGTATTTCCCCTGTTAATCTCTCCGTCTGATAATGTTCTATACATATGAAACTCATTTTCGATTCTTTGCCACTTGCCTGGCAGGAATGCAACGCTCTGATTAGATGTCATCATTTATCAAACCCACTTGATCTGCACGGATAGTTTCCTGTCAATTTTTCACCCACTTGTGACATTTCATTGTATTGATTCCTTTCCTGTTTGTTGAAGACAAATATGAAGAAATTGAGGCCCGATGTTGTCATTTTCCATACACTCTGATAAAGCGTGTTCTGTCGCAGCACGCCTTCATGAATGATACGTTGTTAGTTAGTATAAACTTTTGTTGAGTTTTTAAAGTCAATTTCAGATGAGTATTTTCGCCTTCTATATGTGATATGATGCTCACACTCAGAGATTGTGGATGATCTTCATCAATTGTCGGATAATCGACATTGATCAAGTGTTCTTGAGGAAGATAATATGAAGATATCATATTATTAACTGAACCCAATACCAAATGGCCATAATGTACTATATTGCAGGTCACATTGTAAATAATATTATCAAGCTCGCTGTATTATGGGGGTATGTTACCTTAAATGGAAACCTTTATATAAACGCGTTATTTGAGTAATCACATCGAAAACTACCCACATCATGAAAATGAATAACTACTGAAAGACTTTATTGTTGATCCAGCCATAAGTGAATGTCATTAACTGTCGCCATTTAAACTCTTTTGGTCCTGAGAAGATAGTTTCCTTATAGTAGAAAAACGTATAGGAAAAAAAGATAAAGAAAATACAACAAACCCGCAGAAAATCGTATCGCACCATATCGTGCCGGTTGTTAAGTAATGTTTTTACTGAACGTATGTATTGTTTTGTTGATGACAAACAAGCAAGGCCTAATCAGATACTGTCACCAAGTACATAGTTCATTCTTTAGAACCAGCTGACACATAAAGGACTTGAAATCTTGGAATGCAAAGTCAGTGTCAAGCAACTCTATACTACCATCTCTACATTTGAACATGTCTGACAAATGAAAAGAAAATATTATAAAGAAATGTGTTTTGTACGAAATGGTGCTGTTTTCATAATAAGTGGGGTTTTTTACGTGTAGTCAAAGAAACATAAAATCAGTCACGACAAGTAATTTTTTTTCTTGCATCGCCTTCAAAAGGACCAGTCTATTGTGTAGTATGTATTATCTGACCTCGTAATTCTGTTGATGTTATCATGGACGTACTGACACACACGTATTTCAGTAATGTACACCAATACGAATTTGACAAAAAGGTATAAAATGCTGTTTTGGTAAACACAGTTTTCACTTCAACACATCAACAAAAGCTCCTTCCATAAAAAAGAAAATGTACAAATGCATGAATGACATTTTATTACAGCTGAACAAGTGCATCTTTTATTTTCCACTTGTCAATAGGAGCGTTTTGAACTTCAACTGTTTCTACTAAAAGTTGATAATTCGAATATTGTATTATGAAGAAATCCCAATTCAGTTTGTTTTTGTATTCTTCTACATTTTCATGAAAATAAAGTCGTATTATTTCTATAAAATCTGTACGGGGTTTTCTCAACACACAATTGCAAATTATAACCTGAAATTTGACTTGTTTTGTCCATCATCCTTGTTTACTGCCAAATCAAAGAAAGAGAAACCCATGGTCATGGTGTAGTTGAACACAGATCTTTTGTGCCATATTCTCCATAAATTATTAACACAATAGTCATGGAAACCGCCAGTATGTTTGGTAGGTAATGTAAAGGCAAATAAAGCACAAAGCAAAGCGTTTAGTGCGTTACATGACATTGAGCCAGAACCCATAATGTCTGATAACCTTGGTGCGGATCAAGTGACAAATGAATCCTTTTCATCTCTTGTTTGTCTTATTCGGGAATACAGAATCTGTCATCTTTTGTAAGACGGATGCATGGCACAATTCGCTTTGAACTGTCCAGATTGTTTTCAGTCGGTATATGTGTGGGTGTTCAACACATGTGTAACGGTCTGGTTGATCAACGGAAATCCTTTGAAGACATTCCAGAACAAGAAAAAAAGATTATGGATCTACACAATCAAATTGCACACTCAAAGGAAAAGCATTTCGGCACAAAATATCTCGATAAATATACGGGGAAATTGTCAACCTAAACTAGCAAAACAATATATTATCCTCGACGATCAATGTTGAACCTTTTTCTGTTTGGACGCTGGATAATCAGAAGAACAGTAATTTCTTCACGGATATTGATTTACTATCTTTTGTGAATTAAAATATATAAATGTTTCCAGCATCACGTAAGTCACACTGGCGCGTGAATGTATTTGTTGTACAACTTTAGTAGAACTTATGTTCGTTATGGTGTTCTTTGTGAAAAACTCTGAGGAACACATATTACACGCTAAGACCTGAGGGCAAGTAAGTAACAATGAGATTAACGATGTACCTGTCTGCTCTTATTTCTCCTGCTAATAAGGAAGAGACGGTACAATACACATGTTGAAATATACTGGTCAAAGTTTGCGAAGGGTCAAGTGATGATAGTATTAATAGCATCCAACAAATAACGATTGAAAATACCCCAGCACACAAATATATGGTAACCCTTTTTGGACCTCAGTTTGATGATTGATGGACCGAGGGATGAAGTCACAGGCACAATGTACACACGGTGCTTGAAAACGTATGTGATCATAACTATCAGAGACGGCAATAATTTGCTACCGAGGATTGCATCAACTGAATGTAGTTATGCCCCTTTGGCGTCAAAGACGTCGTTTGGCATTGTAAATCGTAGGTGCATCAAACAATTTTGAATTGGAGTTCCACATTCTTTTTAATTATTGTGAAAATGGTGTTGGGCTTCAGAGACGATTTAAAATTTAGTGAGGTCTCTCCAGGAGTCAATGAAAGTCTGTCAAGTGGGACCCACACTTTGAAGTTATTATCACACAATGCTATTGATTTGATCTATGTAAATTTGGGAATTGTTAATATTTCTGCTGACTGCAGTTCCAAAGGCTGTCATGCAGAACGTATATTGCTGGGCTGACTCCACTAAAGGGGTGAACAGTATACGACACTGATTCTCTCTTGTCAGGAAGGTCCATGTTCAGAAAATAGATCTAATTTGTAAATTTCCTGTAATTTCATTTTCCTTCACCATCTGTCTGTCAGATATATAAAGCCACACAATATTACAGCTATATGACGGTGATTTGTAAATTCAAACAATCCACTTCTGACATCAAGAGCATCGATCTACATGCATCAACCAAGTCAGATAGCATGACCACCCTATCCTGTTAAGCATGGGTTGCTGAAGACCAGTTTTAACCCGGGCCTTCACAGGTCATCTATTTATGGGGCGTGTAACCGCACTTTCTCGTTCTCTACTTTTCTTCACTCATCAACTTTGTGAACCGATTTGGTGCTGAGTTGTAGTATTAATTAAATTTCCTTGGCTATTTTGTCTTCATCGCTGACAAACAATGTGTGCAAATCGTAATGTGAAATTTTGTTCCTGTTTGTTGATGTAATACTACACTAGTGGCCAGGGTTACCTATTCATCTATCACACTTCGTGGCCTTCAAAAGATGAATTCCTTTCCTGCAAATATGAACGCTTTTGTATCTAAACGTTCAATCACGCCACAGACATACGCCGGGATGAAGTCGATTTTTCGTTAGAAAGTCAGCATCCATGTTTAGCGATGACTGTCCTTTTAAAGTGAGTTTCGTTCGCTTCTCTGTATTGCACATTGAAGGGTGTTGCGCATACACACAGATAACAGATGATCAACATCATGTTTGGCAGAATCTATACTTCTATATCGACCAAGTGGTCTTGTGAACATTTGAGTGTTGAAATTTACAGGGAATACATTGATTTTTAGCTTTTGGAAATGTCATAGCGTTTGGAGCAATCATGGCCAGCAAATACACAAACGCGATCATAAGTGCAGATCGTGATACATGTGCAAACACCTTAAGGATTAATCTTTACAATTTTAAATGCAGTGGTTTTAATGGAGTCTTTATACATCACTGGTTCGATAATATCTCGTGTGAGTGAACCTGTCAGACTCGGTAGTATGTATTTGGAAAGTGCTCGAGTTTATGGCTATACAAAGAAGTGTTCTGTTTTGGTTTGGTGGACTACTTGCTTGAAAGGACAATAAAAAACTATTAAAAGAATATATTTTAGTGCAGTGAGATGGGACAATGGCAGCAAACGTCAATGCCAACTAACTGTCCACTGGAATTTTCCTCTTGTAAACTCCACACGAATCATTCACATAAAAGACTGTTTTCTCCTTTGACTCAGAAGTTGTCGTGCACTGGGGAGATAAACGTTAAAATGTTTCTAAGTGATAAACGGGCATTTAAGTACATTCTTTCATACCTTTCGCTCAAGGCGCTAGTAATAATGTACTACGTGTTGGCATGCCAGAGACCTGGGATTGTGGGTTCGAATCTGCCTTTGCACTCATTACATACATAGTTTGGTCCGCGCCATATATGTGCTCATGGGATTCATCAAATAGTAAATGCCTCAGACCTGCATCCTTTCGGTCATTCCGGAAACATTGAACTGAAATGCCGTTGTACACCTGGAATACTGTTCAAAGCGACGTAAAACCCTACTGACTCACTCACACGATTTAACCCGTGAAGATCTGGATTAGAATTGGTCTTCAGTAACCCATGCTTGTCGCAAGAGGCGACTAACGGTTGACTTGGATGACACATGTAATCGTATACCAATGGCGTAGATCGATGCTCATGCTGTCGATCACTGAATTATCTGGTCGGACTCGATTATTTACAGACCTCCGCCATGTAGCTGGAATAATGCTGAGTGCGGCGTAAAGCTTAAGTCACTCACTCACTCACAATCTTCTTACAGGTTGAATGAAGGATTAGCTGATCATTAAGAGCCAAAGTCCAGTGTTGCAAAATATATGTTATTCCGCAAAAAGTCAACCAAGAAATTCTGGAACTGATGAATAAGGCTCATAAAGTCGTATACAGTCACTAATCATGGCATGATGAGGATATAAACTTTTATCATACGTGCATTTGCTTCTTTTGAAATGATGTGTTTCGGGGGCTGGATCCTGTAATCCCGTTTGATTTGATATGCTCACATTCATTTCAATCAGTGTACGGATTGATGGCATTGTGTAACTGCTCCTCTGGCAAAAATAGAATCACTTGAAGACATTACAGAACAAGTAATCGATGTAACTACACAGTTTAACTGCTATCTGGAAAGGATCTGTCTGATTCAGCATTTAGTCATAAATATGTGAATGTACTGTACCGGACTGTGGTGACGGTTGGATCACTGCCAGAATTCGAGTGCTGTAGGGAGGCGCATATGGTCCAGTATATCAAACAGCGGAAACATTTCAGATGAGAAATATTAAACCTTGTACACTAAACATAGATCAAGTAGACGTTTGACGATCAACCAGAAAAGCAATTTCCTTTTGGATATTGCTTTCCCTTTTTAAAGCTGCAATAAAAAGCATATCTTTGTCGTGTATCTCATTATAGTTACACTTACAACTGTCACACAGGCTCATGACTTATTAATGTATTTCTGGTTTCAAAAATCAATAATTTAAAATATGTACTTGTACGATGTGGTTGTTTGTGTGAAACAGAACCGCATATGTGGCATGCTAAGAAATGGATATGTGGATACTTCAGCTGATTTGCAGCATATGCGGTATAAGAGTTTTGTTTGAAGACCTTAACATCCTTCATTGAAAATTTCATATCGATTTTAAGTGCAAATAACTCATCGATTGTAGCATATTAACAAATCATAGTTGTTCAGAGATATCTAGAGACCAGATTTGTATGTGTACCTTGGCTACTCTCTGCTTGGCCCTTTCTTACAAGTTGGATTACTGTTGCTGAGAGGGAAATATATTGCCGGTTTTGTTTGTTTTTTTGCAATAACCAGTGCTCTTGTATGGTGTATAATCATGAGTATCTATTAATAGGTAACGATTCTCCATTTTGCATCCCTTGTAATGGAAGAATCATTTTCTGCTTGATTCCCGGTTAACTTATCAATTTGAACTTGGGAATCAGCACAAGACTACAGTAACTATTAGTATTCTGAAGGGATCATGTGTACATTTGTATTTGGATTACATGTACATGGGGAACACACCTTTACATGAAATGTTCAATTTCTAAGCCTGTCATGTCCTGAAAATGACAAGTAACAAAACAACAATAACGAGGGTAATGTGTGAAATGAGCGCAACACAACAATTCCCCACATGGGAAATCCATTGTGTTATTCCAGGGTATGAAACTACCAAAACATTCGACCAGACCTCAGGGCTTGTTAGATGTAAAACTTGCCAGCCCTGACCAAAACTTACCTGCCCACCAAAAAATCTTCATATTAATGTCTAAATTGTAACCCGACCGTCGGGCAGGTGAATTTGAGAATGTGGCAATACGTGGTGGAAATAACGGGCAGTCGGGCAGGGCAGGTATTTCGAACGCTGGTTATTCTGACTGTATCCATGTATGGGTTTAGGAATCATCTTCAAATATCGTTCCCGCATTGCAGGAGGCATCCGTCATAAAAGGGAAGTAATGTCAATGGCTCACTTGAAAACAGTACCACGGGAACATATAAGTCGCCGCGAAATGGGTCATTTCATTAAATCTGACTTTGGTCACAGATATGTCACATTAAAAAAATGTCCTCGACATGTCCGCCACAATACATTTTGATAACTTAGCAAAGACCACACGCAAACATCCTTTCATTTGAACAAGGCAAGTAAATGACGCTCTTTGTAACTCAAATGTTAAAAGAAAGAACTGCTAAATCAAAACTGCAAAAGTTGGGAAATGTAAGTTCTAATATCTGCACAAAGGGAAAGCTGACAATTGGCAACTTGAAGACATCAGTTAGTCATCATGTTTTGAAAATGAAACATATCCACAGGATGTTGGCTTGACTGGTGCCCATGGTGATGCCTACAACATGCTGTCTCCAACTTTCATGTTCATGTTGATGTTATCTGGGAGGAAGTCCAGCATTTGTTGCAAATGTAGCTTTGTCAGTAAACTTCAGAAGACATTAGCTCCAGGTATAATAAACGGTCTTGAACATTTGAAGGTAGTGATGTCCCTGTATCTGCAGCCACTACCTTTAGTGTCAAATGCCTTGTGGATGAAGGAACTATGTTGTTTCATCAAGTTTTGCTTCAGTTGCAACCGCGTTATGGAACTCACTTCCACTTAAATTACGTACAGCTCCACCCCTTCAAGTGTTCAAGCGTAACCTCAAAACACACCTTTTCAGTCGATACAAACAGTAACTCTCTCCAAGCTCTACAATACTGATTCATATGACTTTTTGATGTGTTTGTTTTTAAACACTTGTGCGCGCTTTGAGCATGCCCCTTTGTGATATGGAGTATTGCGCAATATAAGTACCCTTATTATTATTATTAAGTGTGCCTCGAGATTTAGTAGCATACAAAGCTGAAATATCAACTTTCCTGACAGAATGAACTAATGTTTCAAGCTTTCATACCCATCCTTTGACATGTTAGGACTCTTCAGTAAACATACTTTACTTATCTGTGTCAGTACTCAGTGGACCAAATTCTTTCATAAAAATACTCTTTGCAACTTTCAAATCCAGTAACATGCGGTCTCGTTCATTTGGTTCAGTTCGGTAATGTCTGTTTCTGTTTTGGCTCACAAGAAAATGAAAATCTGAAATAACATTCAAAGCAGTGTTCGAGCCAAATCACACACTCATTCATCCTTGTATGTACCGTTTCTCACATCATGCATATGTGCATGTGGCTGTGGTTGAGTCTGTGTGATGTGTGGACTAATCATGTGTACATTATGAACGTGATTCAGATATTAAGTTGCTCATGCCACATGTTCTAGCATATATGTTTGATAGTTGCTTATGCAGTACATGCTCGTGTGATCGGCCCCATCATTCCGTGTACTAATGATGGGTTAGGAAAATAACAGTCTGGTCGGTTGATACGGGACACGGTTTAATCAGAACAGTTGACCTGATCCCTTCCCCAGTATGTAGTAATCCAGATCAGTTCTTTTGGGAAAGTATAGAACCTCATTGTACAGATATAAAAATGTACGCATCATATTTATGAGAACAATGTCACGTCCTATATTATCTGAACATTTAGCATTTCGTAATGTGTTTTTTATTCAATCAACGCTCTGCTATCAAACCGATCTCTTCTAACTTCAGGAAAGAAATATATACATCAGTTTGTATCTGAAATTCTACGAGTTTGGTTTAGGTTCTATTTCTTTTCACGATGCACTCTTATACATCAGGGCGGTGGGGTAGCCTAGTGGTTAAAGCGTTGGCTCGTCACGCCGAAGACCCGGGTTCGAATCCCCACATGGGTACAATGTGTGAAGCCCATTTCTGGTTTTCCCCGCCGTGATGTTGCTGGAATATTGCTAAAAGCGGCATAAAACCAAACTGAGTCTTATACATCAGTCATATACTTTATTACTGGCGATAATTCGATGCTGTTTCTTAAAGCGCACAGTGACTAATAGTTATATAGTGCGAGTGTTGTCATTTCTACATTCACTCAACTTAAGCGGTTTCATAAAGTTCGAAATTAAACATTCCGGTCTGAACTGATGTTAGTGGAATCTTTGTCGCTATCTACACTGCAGCCATACGTTATACCCTCCATGAAGAAAATGAAAGAGTAATTGTCGGAGATTGTTTAAATCGTCTGAAAAAATCCTCATATTTTCAGTTCCATGAACAATGGGCTAGTTGGCGTGGTTTGATTGATTAGGAAGTGATAAAGGAGAAGGGATCGGCGGAATGAATCTATTTACGTAAAAAAGGTAGAAGAACACTTCATTCCCACTGGAATCGATCAAGGACCTATGTTGACATTTCCCCGGATGTCTGGCACCTGCACCTTCAATATCGATCACAGTCATTGGTAGACTTTCAGGGTTAAGAAAGGTCTCCATGTAGGTAGGAAAATAATGTCTTCCAGCTCTATGAACCTCCCAATTGTCCACAATTGAAAGATGTCTTCAATGTTTTTAAATTTCATTATTTTGCTTGGGCCCATACTTTACCATCTAAATTGTATATGATTATACCACCGTGATGTTGCTGGAATATTGCTAAAAGCGGCGTAAAGCCAAACTCAGTCAGTATATCATTATAATTAAAGACATATCATCTGTCTTCCAGTTTTAAAGAAATTTGGTAATTCACGAAAGCTCATTCATTAAGATCATCAATAATATGACTTATAAATATTCATTTGCTGAAATAAGTATATGTGGCGTTTTTAGTTGATGAGTGAGTGAGTTTAGTTTTATGCCTCGCTCAGCAATATTCCAGCTATATGGCTGCGGTCTGTAAATATTCGAGTCCTGACCAGACAATCCAGTGAGCAACAGCAGGAGCATCGATCTGTGCAACTGGGAACCCATGACGTGTCAACCAAGTCAACGAGCCTCACCACCCGATCCCGTTAGTCGCCTCTTACGACAAACATGGGTTACTGAAGACCAATTCTATCCCGGACCTTGACGGGTATTTTAGTTGATGGGCTTATGTGTACAGATGTAGGTGAATGTATGTACCATATAAAGGAGAGCGACATCTACAAGATGAAGCAATTCGAGAAAATTCGTTCTTGATCCGATAAAATTCTGAAATGAGATCACCTAGCCGAAATTTCTTTCAAGTACGTTCGTGATGCCAACGTACTCAAGTTTCCCGATTACTTATTTAACGTTTCAGAGAGGTTTAGGAGGGGAATTTGCAACTTATGTATTGACAGATACATAAAGGTTTTCATATCCTCTCCCATTCTCGGGGATCTTAAGGGGGGAATTACCCGCGGCAGCACATAATAAGTTTGATATCTCATAGATACTTTCCCCAGCATCCGATTCTACACTCACGTGCAGCTGTAATCCATCTCCCTCTGATGAAGCGACCCCGCTAGAAAACAGCCTGATGAATAAGATCACAAGGTGTGTTAAGGTCACTTGTTCGCTGGTTTCATTAGAGGGATGGTTTCGGGTTTGAATGGGTCGCCCATGTGTCCCCAATCATTCATGCAAACTGACATGCCATTTGTCATTGCAGGTTAACCCTAACAAAATATAGAAGCATTTGTTCACTACGTTTCCCATGTACTTGAAATAACACTGTGTCCTTACACGCAATAAGTGGAGAAGGAAGCTGGAAGTTTGTGTTGAGACAATATATGTTTAGCTACATCTACTAAACACAATGTTTTTACGCGATAACTGATACTATGATCCTCCTTATGTTTTCTTAAATGACTCTTGCAATGTTTTTCTTTTTGTGGCAGACAATTTCTTTTATCATTTTCCTTAAACAGTTTGAAGCAAAACTATGTTTTCAAGCACTTCAGGAACAATTGATATTTTTCATAAAAGCCCAGTGCCCAGCATGGTCATCATGTAAAGTGGTCGGTTCATTTTTATCATGGCGTGTCAACAATATTATCGGATGGAACAACATGACTGACTCAACAATGACACGTCAATACCGAACATTAACACAGACAATATCGGTAATATCGATCTTACATTACCTACGTCCTAAAAATTACCACTAAACGTATGTCAATTATAAAAATCCATGACACTATTACATACTTATTTACTAAAGGATTTACAGATCAATCCGATGTGCTTGAACGCAGAGTTCTGATCTTCTGTAATGGTTTAATTCCAAGTTGTTATCGTGGAACCAAGCCTGTTCTAATCTTGCCATCTAATTGTCTTTTGAGGAAATTGACGAGACTCTTTGGGGGATTTCTGATTAAATGGTGGGCAATAGGTTTTGCATCAATTACTTCAAACTGATTCAAACAATCACAGTTGTGTAGTTATATTTTCGGGGAGTGTATGGTACGTGAGAAAGTTTGCAATGTAACTTTCAAGCTTTGTTTTCCGAAACAAATACTGTTCTGGTGGTTTTAATGGGAGCTAAATACACGGATGAATATGTAGAGAATGTATGCAGAAAGAAACGTCATTAGCAACTGGTGTCAATATCTTATGTAATTCCATGTTGTGACGCTTAACTTTTCATTTTAACGTATGTGCAGACTTTACATATCATCATGAATAAGTTCATTTGTGTTTCACATAGTCTCCATGGTAATATGAGTCATCCAGAGTGTGTTTGTGAAACCTATGTTGTGACATTGATAAAACCATCATCATGGTTTGGGTAATGGTGGTTGCATTGAGGCGCTTATTATAGCTTCAGGAACAATTCAAACGAAGACGGAAGTTACGCTGGCAAAGTAGTGCCTTAGAACGTATTCGCACAGTTATCAGTTAAACCACCATATTGTTTTGCCTAGATAATACCAGTATCAATTAATCTCGATTGATATATCTATAGCTTAAGTGACTAAGATGTGTTTGCAGTATAGGTTCATGGTCGATTGTTTTCGATTCTGAACGTTTTGTTAGGGATGGGTTTTTAAGTATACATCTCCATAAAATATAATGATGTCATGCCTTTACAGGGGCAAATGGCATTTAGTATTCGCATTTGGGTTTAACTGAAGCAATGAACATCAACTTCTGATGTAGTGAAAAGAGTGCATATTCTTGAATAACGATTGAAATTCTCTTCTATCAGATTTGTATTCTGAACGAACTATCATTACCTTCATAAAAGCTTGATGATGTTGAAAAGAACGCCAATAATACCAGAGAAACCACAATTCTAACGACAGTAATGGTTACATTTGTCTTGCGCGCAGTAATAACAGGCACAAAATAATTGCAATCGCAGCAGTTAAATTTTTCAAAGTGCTTAGATAGTCAAGTTAACATTTTGAAAGGAAATGTTCCCATTGATGAGGGAAAATGTAGATTGAAGATGATGATTTTAAAATAAAATGCCAGTACAACGCATAAGGATGTGAATCTAAGACAACTTGCAGAAACATAATAAGAACCTATCTTTAATATATACCTCGCGTTTGTTGTTTATCATACACCATTCCACACATTCAGAACACGTAGCAAAATGGACAGAAACACAGATGATAATTGTTTGAATCAGTAACGATCCAGGCAGTTCCCAGGCCAGCATTATCCGCCAAGGTAGCCCTTTCCTAATCACACATTGAGACCAACCACTCATCACCCACGTCGTAAAACAAGCACAGTGTTGAGACTGCCCTTTCTACCCCTCGCTCCAACTGGGGAGCAAGGCTAAACTGCTCTGAGATATTTACATGCATGCTGTACAAGAACATGAAGAAGAACAGCAATTTAACCCCAAAATAACTACTCCGATTGATATGTCTTGTGAAGCGTCAACGTTAAGTGTTTGGTGTTTATAAATCTGGAGACAGGAGACGACTTGCAGCGTAATTTAGACCCCATACGTTTTGGCTTGTCGCACATGTGTGGGTACACATGAACCGATCGCCATTCTCACCAAGGAATCCATGTTGTATTTATAGCTGTGAGAGACGGCTCACATTTTGTCACGTGCAGGGGGAAGTCAGAAAATAGAATGAGACGTGGAGACCAAGCGGCACTTGACAAATTAATCGGATTAACTAGATAGTTGTACTGCACAAGGTAAAGCCACGCAGGAATCTGTGGACTGAGAATGTTCTTATGTCATTGAGGTGACGACGAACACTTACGCAAAATGAGAACGCTTGACAGGTTACAGGTTCATATAAACTGGTGTCATGCCCCGTTACAGGCCAGACTTGAACCCTCTTTGGAACGTGTCAGTGAGTACGACGACCCATCACACAAATGAAGTTCAGATCCTCTTGGCTCATCACACCAATAGTCTCAAAACCTCGTTGCAACACTTCCCTTTGATCTTGGCAATTCTTTATCTCTTATTACATCGTCTGAGATCGAGCTGGAATGAACATTGCTTTGGATATCACAGGAAGCGAGGTATAACTATATTATTGCTGGGTTAGAGGTTGTAGCTGTGCTATGGTCACATTTTCGCCCAACAACAGAGCGATACCTATTCGATCAACTCTCTTTTTAACCATGTAAAAGAGAAAGAAAAGAAGAGAAGAATGTATGGTGTCTACCTGTTTTTACGTTTGACGTAAAGTCCCAGTCAGTGCAAAGGCTGATAAAGAACCAAGTGTTTAAGAATCAAGTAGAGGTTGGCTGAAAGTCCCATGCCTACTAATGATGGCCACGGAAAATGTTCTGCCACATGCCTACTAAGGCTAGTGAAATGTAAGATGAAATAGCTAAAATATATATGCGATATCACAATGGGTTGTGATTAATCTTTGGGCTTTATATTCAACTTCATGTAAATGTTTCCGTTGTTGTATTCTTGTTTTCGTGCATCGCATGTTTGCTACTTCCTGTGCAAGAACAACTGAACAATATTCCCCGAAGAATAGATGGAGGATACAAATACGATTGAATCAACTTGATGCTTTGCTCCCATGGCGACAGTGCGACTTGTTTGATGAAAGAGAAGTTGTGCATCAATAGTCTGTGGAAAATAAATCTATTAGGAACTATTTATCGATAACAGACAGGAATTAGCACTGTCTCCGTTTGCTCAATGTTTTATGGTGATGGTGATAAAATGTCGTATGATTGTGGCATTCAAGTCTAGCTTGTAAGAATTCACTAATGGTTCAACTCAAAAAGATAATCTCTTTGGTTCATTACTTACAGTGTGACATGCACAGTGAATACTTTCTATGTAAAGATCTTGTTGATTATCTTGCATATATATATTCATTAAATTTTGCCTGTTGTCAATACACAAGTGGAGGCAACTCATTAAAAGGTAGAACGTCATGTTTCGTAGTCAGGGGCGGCTAAAATGTGTAATGATGCAATAATGCGCATGGAAAAGTCTGTACCCAAAGGAATCGTAGGGATTGGGCTTTTAAATTTCAGATTCTACATGCTTTTGTTTTACGGTTTGTCTGGACCAGGCATATAGTCGGAAGTGTAACCAAACAGGAACCTATCTAGTTCTGGATTGTAATCATTTTAGCTGATCCTGAAAGGTTCTTGCAACGATCTTCTTATAAATGAGTCCAAACAGCAATGAAAACGGTGGCAACATTTGATATCACCACCGCCAAAAAGGCAAAGACCGTCCCATCAAAAAATATTCTTCTCTGCAAATAGCTGTAAAATTGCTGGTATATTACAGTATGAAACGGGGGATGTGATACCCATCTTTGTCATTCTACGACGCGTTCTTATGACACAAATAGTGTCTGCATTGTCTCACTGCGGGCATCAAGTGACCGATGAGGGAAAAATATACCTGTGTAGATCTCAACATTGGGCCAATCTGCAGTATCACGTTCATCAGGATCTCAGTTAAATATTTTAGCATATCAGGAATGTGATTTCATACTAAGGGGGCCAATTACTTCACAATGTATCTTTGATCAAGCAATGGTTTGGTTACTGTTACTAGGTATCAGATAACCACTTCCCGTTCCAATTATAACAATGCATACGGGAAGGAGGAGTTGTCTAAGGATCAAGTCTCAAATCAAAGCACAGTACCAGGATCAGATAACCTCTAGTTCGATCCCAATAGCAGCCTGACTGAATTGAGGTTCGTGCTTTTTATGTGTCCGTGTGTGTACTCAAGGAGTGCATACCATTTGAATTTTAAGTTAGATTTAAAACATGTATTATGTGACACACGTGGTGTTGGACACTGCTTCTACTGTGCCATTAGCTCTATTGCTGAAATGTAATTGTAAGATAGAGTTTCACTGAGCTGATACACATCATGTATTCAATCCAATTCATCTCCACCTGTCAATTTCATCAACTTGCGACATTTCACGTCCTTTAAAGAAGAGACCCGTGAAGGTCCTGGTTAGAATATTGACCTTCAATAACCCATGCTTGTCGTAAGAAACGACTAACAGGATCGGGTGGTCAGGCTCGCTGACTTGGTTGACACATGTCTTCGGTTCCCAGTTGCGCAGATCGATGCTTATGTTGTTGATCACTGGATTGTCCAGACTCGACAGACCGCCGCCATATAGCTGGGATATTGCTGAGTGTGACGTAAAACTAAACTCACTCACTCACTCCTTTAAAGAAGACAAAGATTTCTTGTTTCTTAAATGCAAATTTGTAGGAATTGAGTACGTACGATGATATTATTTTAGATATATCCATATGGTGTATTCGTGCAACATGGATTGATTTACGTTTGAGAATTACTCTCGTGTGCCTGTGATACACTGAACGGTGTTGTAGACTGACACAGATTACAGATGATCAGCATCAAGTGTGGGAGTATATGCATTGATCAAACGTGCTTTTAACTTTCTTTGTTTGAATTTGCAGGATAGCACTGCTTTGGAAGAATTTGGAAACGTCAATACAGCAATCAGTGTGAGCAAATAGATATGAACACGTGGTTGTTAACTATCAGACAAAAAGCGCAGCTCTTGACATTTGTACTGCATTATCACTGCAGCGATCAATCTTTACAAGTTGACATGCTGGGCTTCCATGATTTCTAGCGTCGTTACTGGGCCAATTATCGACCATGAAGACTCATTGAAAACATATGAATCATGACTAGTATGCACTTATTACTACATGCAAGAGTCAACAGGACAATCTTTTCAAATTTGGGGACGGGGATTTCTTGTTGTTATTGTTCTTGACTGCATCACGGCTTGTAGATGCATGTGATGCTCACTGTGCTCACTCATTGTACACTAAACGCCAAAAGAAACGTTACCCTCCTACCTTTATGAATTACTTAAAAACTATCAAAGATATGTTAGAAGGTAGTTTACAAGAAAGCTTTACAACACAGCTTTATGCAAATCACGAAATAAACTCCGAAATTCATTCATATTTAGATGAAATGCATCTTTTTCTGAAGAGTTAAATTGTCCTATTTTCGTCCATGCCGAAATAAACCAATAACAGTGATTTAGATGTTGAAAAGAAAGGTTGAAATAAAAGTCTGCTTTCGGACAAAGATAAACCATTTAAAGTTGCCATTTTCAACTATTCAAACAAAAAAACAACTGTTGTAGAGTGTGTACAATTGTAAAATAATCATTCCTATGATTTCAGTCTTTTAAAACATGTTCTGCTCATTTGCATTAGTGAAAACATGTAAAACGTGTCTTTGATGTTGTGAAAAAATGTTTAGGAACATCTAAAATTATCTTTGTTAACATTATTGCTTGCAAAGTAACATTTTTCCATTTTTATCCCCCGCTTCGCGCTAAACGCGAATAGTATTAGGCTCCGTCCGTCCGTACGAATAGTATTAGGCTCCGTCCGTCCGTACGAATTGGAATATCTTAAGAACTGTTCACTAGATTCTTTTTATATTTGGTACGTGGGTCCATCACACTATAAGAAAGGTCCAAGTCAGGTTTGGTGACCTTGAGCTTCATTTCAAGGTCACAAGTGGACTTTCACGTTTTACCTGCATGTTAAGTTATCTCAAGAACCGTTCACTGGATTTCCTATATATTCAATACCAAGCTTTATCTAGGGAAGGCGCAGGGCCGAGTCTATTTTGGTGACCTTCACATAATTTCAAGGTCATGGCGACACTTTGAAGATTTCAGCATGTAAACCTGCATGTAAAGCTATATCAAGAACCGTTCACTGGATTTTCAACAACACTTCTATTTTCCATTAGTTTGGGATTGCTAGTTTCTCCAAACCGTTTAGGTTACATAATATCACTAGCATATATTCAATATTTTCTAGCTCACTCACGCTCACTCCACTTTCGTATTTCCTCGTTTGTTAATCTCTCCGTCTGATAACGGTCTAAACGTATGAAATTAATTTCCTGTTTTTCGATGCTTGACGACCAGTCCACTGCTCAACGCTCTGATTAAATGTCATCATTTATCAAACCCACTTGATCTGCACAGATAACTTCCTGACAATTTTTCATCCACTTGTGACATTTGTACGTTTTGCAGTATAGATTCCTTTCTTGTTTGTTGAAGACAAATATGAAGAAATTGAGTTCCGATGTTGTCATTTTCCACACACCCTGATGAAGCTTATTCATTCGCGGCACGCCTTCACGAATGATACCTTCGCAATAAATATTGATTTCAGTTGAATGATTAAAGTAAGTTTCCTTCTTCATGCTATAGTTTGGCATGAAATGCATGTGGACCCGGTTTGTTGTAAATATCTTTTCATCCAATCACCCAATCGATCTCAAACTGTGCAAGTGGATGTTTTGTCAGACAACCTAATCACATTGTAAATTACCGATTTTATGCATTTGTATTAAAGAATCTGTCTATGTAACTGTCAACAAAATAAACAGCAGAACGCAGAAGGCTTGCAGAGGGAGGGAGCCAATGACCTGTAACAGCGGCAGTGTTGGGTCATAAAGGTAAATGCACGTGCAGTTCATGATAGTTACCTGTGCACTGCACAGTGATAGACCGTTTGAATCATTCACATTGACTACTTCTAGCTGTCATCATGAAAGCTTATTCAGATGATGCTAAATGTTTAATTAGAAATGTGTGGATTTTTTTTTAAAAAGAGAGCAAACGTAGCAAACCGATTTATAAGGTGTCGGATTACATGAAACTGTGATCTCAACCCAATCGAACTTATCTGGGGAGACCTAAAAAGTACAGTGGCCCGGAAAAATCAATCTTTCAAGGTGAATGATGTCAAGCACGCTGGCATGCATGTGTTGAACATGTCAAGAAGGTGGAGAAAGAGTACTGGCTCAAAGATGGCTTGAAGGAGCAAACAGTTAATCCAGTTGTCATTCGTCTGGACACTGATGACTCCTCTGTGGAAGAATGGAGTGAACTTGATGAAGTTTAATTCTGTTATTATATTTACAGATAATAATAGTATCCAGCCAGATATGCTCATAGAAATATAACTTTTTTTAACAATGACAGCACTGACTCATTCCAACGACTTATAGTGTAACATGAAACACTCATTTCACATCAATGAACGACATCAAAACATAACACTTTTGTCTTCATTCTATCTTTTCTTCAATGAGTGTGCATGATTGTGTGTGCTTGTGTCCGAGGGATCGGGGCTTTAACAGTTGTTGAGTTCTAACCATAGGTGGTCCAATTAATGATTTTGTGTTAATATACTTTCTGTGTTCTTTAAATGCATTTCCACGTAGGTACTGCATAAACAAAATATGACATTAACATTACAAATTTAAAAATTTTAACCTACAGAATAATTCTCACTAATGGGTTTTGTGGTTAATGTTGAACAACTCAGAGAAACAAACTCCGTATGATGGTTAACACTTGGCACCCACCTTACCCTATTGACGACCTGTGACACCTCTTCATACCTGTCACGCGCATAGCTGACCTACATTGACGACCGTTGACCTTTATGACCCAACACTGCCGCTGTTACAGGTCATTGGCTCCCTCCCTCTGCAAGCAGTCTGCGTTCTGCTGTTTATTTTGTTGACAGTTACATAGACAGATTCTTTAATACAAATGCATAAAATCGGTGATTTACAATGTGAAAACATCCACTTGCACAGTTTGAGATCGATTGGGTGATTGGATGAAAAGATATTTACAACAAACCGGGTCCACATGCATTTCATGCCAAACTATACATGCAACTCAAACAAGGCGATTGCAGATGATGGCCATCATTTGCGGTAGCATCTACATTGATCAAGGGTTCTTAAGGAATAGAATATGAAGATATGATGTTACATTAGCTGAACTAAATACCAAATGACCATGCTTTATAATTTACTGAAAACCACATTAGGGAGCACATTACCCTCTTCATTGGAAAATGAACGTGTTTTAATCATTACATTTGCGATTTTTGTGGCATCTCTTCGGGAAAGCACATCGGACACGATAGTCACGGAAACTGACAGTAGGACTGGTTGGTTATTTATAGGCAAATATTGCATCTGCAAAACATTTAGTATGTTGTTACGTGACAGGAGCCAGGACCTACAGTATCCGATAACCTTGGTGCTGATCAAGTGACAAATGAGGACACAAAACTATCATTTCATCTCTTTTCCATGACATTTTGGAAACAAGATCTAATATCTTGTATAAGAGGGATGGCTGGAATAATTTCCTTTGAACTGACAAGCTAAGACTGTTTCCAGTCGGTATATGTGTGGGTGTTCAACATCGGAAATCTTTTGAAGACTTTCAAGAACAATAGGATTATGGATCTATTCATCAAAATGCTCACGCAAAGGAGAAGCAGCTAGCCATAAATATGCCTTTGCCGTTTGGCATGGGAGGACATTTAAGAGTTTTCATCGAAATTGTTAAATATTCGGAAAAACTGTCAATGTGTTTTTTTGGTGTGTTTTTTTACGTTTGACAATCATGAAGAACATCACTTTTTTCAAGGATACTGATTTCATATCATTTTGTCAAATAAAATATACTTCCGTCCAAAAGAAAGTAGAAAAAAATTATTTTTGCCTGTGGAAATAATAATTCTGAACCTAGATCCAGGAAAATCTACAGGAATATGTGCCAAGGCAATGGCTACTTATGTGTAATGTCAAATTTCTCGTCTCGCGAACTTTCTCGTTCAAACGCTCATTATCTAAAAAAGTAACATGCAGGCGCTCCACAAAATGCACGTGCAGAAAAACCGTATAAAAGCAGCTGATGACACAAAGCATTGTCACGGAATAAAAAAGCACACAAGAAAAATACCACGCCTGACCGCAGTACTGAGAGAGACGGCCGTAGGAATGGCCCAACAAGGAACGTCACATGCCCTCATCCGAGAACCTTCGGCTTCACCAAAGTATGCATCACTAGGTTGTTTCAGCGTCTCCGCCAGACAGGGCAGACAGTAGACAGGCCGAGAAGTGGGAGACCGCGGGTGACCACGCCCCGGGAGGACCGCTACATCCGGGTAATCCACCTCAGGAACCACTTCATCCCGGCAACAGCAACGGCACTCGGACATCGTATCAGTCGACAGACAGTATCACGACGACTGCATGAACATTGTATTCGAGCACGACGTCCATACCGTGGGGTGGTACTGACACAACAACACCGGCGTAACAGGCTCCAGTGGGCAAGACAAGTTCGGTGGTGGCGAGTCCAAAACTGGTCACGTGTCCTCTTTTCGGATGAGAGCAGGTTCTCCGTATTCACAGCTGATGGCCGTCAACGTGTCTACCGACGTATTAGAGAACGTTTAGCTCCGAGCTGTATCCAGGAAGTTCCGGCGTATGGTGGAGATGGTGTTATGGTGTGGGGAGAAATGTGTGCTGATCTGAAAACAAGGCTAGTCATCATTCGTGGCAACCTTACTGCACAGAGGTACAGGGATGACATTCGGCGACCGGTAGTCCTTCCATTCATTCACCAACAGCCACGTGGCATTGTCTTCCAACATGATAATGCATGACCTCATACAGCCAGACTGACAAAAGACTACCTGAACGACATGAACGTCCACGTCTTACCAAGGCCAGCTTGTTCACCAGAAATGAACCCTATCGAGTTTTTGTGGGACTACCTCGACAGGCAGTTTAGTAACAGACCAGTACCCCCAGTCAACGTGCGACAGCTGGAACAGTGCCTGAATGACGCCTGACAACAGATCCATGCAACGTCATTAGACGCTTGACGTCATCCATGCGCACGTATTGTTGCTTGTGTCGATGCTCAAGGAGGACATACTCGTTACTGAGGCAGTGCATAACTCTCAATTGTGTACCGAGCATTTTGAAAAACGTTCTGTTTGTTCAGTTTTATTGTTCTGATCCATTTTTGGACCCCCCATGTGTTTGTTTCCTTTTCATTTCTTTATCATTGTTATTTCTGAATTGTGTTTATGCTCAAATAATGCAGAAATGAATACTCTAATGAAACATAAAACATATTTCTTTGGACGGTAGTTTATATAATAATGTTGCTTAGTATAGCGCTTAATTCAATACACATGTATGCTCGGAGCCCTTGTCAGAGTAGCACAGGTGGAACACAAAGAGCTAGTTGAATAAGAACGTCTTGAGCTGACGTTTGAATTGGGTCACTGATGGTGAAGTTTTTAATTCCATTGGAAGAGCGTTCCAGAGGTGTGCCGATACGTTGGAGAATGACCGACATCCAAAGGGTTTTCAATTTTGTCCGTGGAATGACAAGATTGTGTCGCGAACATGATCTGAGTATTCTGGCTGGATGGTACTCGCTGATCAATTCACAAAGATAGCTTGGCCCACTCACATTGGTAATGTGTCAGGACTTTGAACTGGATTCTCTTCTGGATTGGGAGCCAGTGCAGGGACTTAAGAACCGGTTTGATGTGGCAGTGCTTTGGTGATCTGGTTACAATCCTGGCAGCTGTGTTCTGGATCCTCTGTAGGCGATGTATCTGCTCTGAAGATGCTCCAGCAAGAAGACTATTGCAGTAGTCGATCCTGGAGAGGACGAAAGATCTCATTAGTGCTGCTGCCGATGAATCACTGAGAAGGTTGCGGATGCTGCCGATGGTTCTCATGTAGAAGTAGCATTTCCTGACTATGGCTGTCACTTGTTGTTCCATGGAGAGTGAGGTGTCGAAATAAACTCCCAGCTTTTTCAGACAGGATGTGAAGGGAATGTCAGATTCGTCAATTGTTATATGTGGCTATGTCCAAACTTCCAAAGGCGAACTGGAGGGCCGATCATAATTGCCTATGTTTTGTCTGCGTTCAGCATCAGCTTATTGCTTGTCATCCAGGATTGCACATTATGTATGCAGGTTTCCATGTTTCTGATGCAATGTTCCTGAGATGTAGCATCCACACCACACTTGTCTGACAACTGAGTGTCGTCCGCATAGAGGTGATAGTGGACTTTGGAAGATTAGATGACATTACTGATTGGTCTTGTGTACATGATAAACAAAATGGGGCCAAGTACAGAACCTTGGGGAACACCACAGTTCAGTCCTTTTGAGTCTGAGTTGGAACCATTGATTGAAACGTATTGGAAACGATCGGTGAGGTAGGAGCGAAACCATTTCAGGGCCACTCCGTCAAAACCACAGTCACGTTGTAGGCGTGTGGTTAAAGTGTCATGGTCAATGGTGTCGAATGCCGAGGACAGATCGAGAAGTACCAGCATTGCCAAGCACCATTATCCACGGTGACCCGTAGGGATGGACAGAGCCATTCAGGCACTGGCAAGACGTACACAGGGTGCTTGAAAACATGTGTGACAGAATCGTTGATCATAATTATTACAGAACACAATGAAAGTTCAACTGAGGATTCCAGCAACTGAATGCACATGTGCTTCTTTGGCGTCAAAAACATCATTTGGCGATGATAAATTTGGCAGGTGCATAAGCATATTTGAAACTTGGTAGTAGTTGCAAACGGTTGCCAGCTAAAGACTATTTTGCATGGGATTGACGCCAGACGTTTAGGTCAGCTTGCGGAATCGAACACATGTGAAACGGAGAGCTGTTCACCTTCTCACACGACGCCCCCTTTCTTCAGACAACTCTACAGGAACTCGGCAATGCTGTTACTAAAGACTGGAAAAATCGTCCCGTTATTTACTGGGAACATGAGCTTACGGATCAACATACGCGCAACTGAAAAATCTTTATGAATCATATCGTCATGCCATGTAATGTATACTATCCAAAAAGGAAACGCATAGGCGTTTTGTATTTTAATCTATTAATTACCGATTGTGTTCAAACAATCGTCAAAATATGTAACAAAAGTGTTGGTAACATTATTTTACACAACTGCACAAGTAAAGAATCGACTTTACCTGAAAATGTTGATTTTGATGAGATTTCTTATAAGGATTAAAAAGGCACTGCCACAACGCAGCAGAAATCACCCTCCAGTTAAAATTGTTCAGCAAAGAGCATGCACTGTCTGGCTATAAAATTCCAGATTACTTTTGGAAATTGGCATTCGTTTCGAAGGAGTTTCAAGGTCAAATCACTACGCCACGTCTTGACGCTGCATCACTGAACATCGCCCTTGAAAGAATGCACGCTGGAGATTACCAATCTTCTGTTGCCAGGCGTCTGAATGTTAGTCTGAGCACGATATCACGACTTGCAGCTCGTTACAACCAAACAGGTATAATGACCGTCCCCGTCCAGGTAGACCTCGAGTCACAACTGCAGCCCAAGCTCGGTACATCCGGGTACTTCTACTGAGTGATCGTACTGCCACGGGTGAGAGCACAACAGCCAGGGTGCCTGGACTTATCCGGTCAAACTGTACGGAACAGGTTGAGAGAGATTCGACTGAGAACCAGGAGACCCGACGTCGGGACCGTGCTACACGTCACCATCGCGCTCAAACTTACTTCCAGGTATGTGCACTAACCAATTCAAAGAGCCTGGCACCCGATCCCATTAGTCCCCTCTTACAACAAGCTTGGGTTGCTGAAGATCAATTCTCACCTGGATCTTCACGGGTCATCTGTCCATTTATCTGTCTGTTTTTTTCTTAAGCTGCACACTTTTGTTTCAACCTTTGTGGTGGAGAGGTGTAGTGTTAATAGCGATCGCAGCCGCCGCTAGAGGCGCTAGTGTCGCTATTTTTACAATTGCGGACGATTTTGGGCCACGACAGGCCGACGTTTAAGGTCCAAATACACACATTTTAACTAAATGTATGCACACATGTTCCGGTGCGCGTATTTTGCAAAACTAACATCTGACAACGAAAAATTGAGAAACGACGGTAAGTTGAACTTTGATCTTTTTTAAACGTATGCCAAATATTGTAAAAATATTTATTTTCGTGAAGTATGGGCAAATACGCTCAATATAATCATTATTTTACACGCACAAAAAGTTTGGTATATAACGTACTGAAATGAGACCTTAAACTTTTCTTGTGTCATTGCCGCGAATCTGCGTACCTCGGCCATTTATAGTTATCTGCCCTTGATATTAGGCGGGAAAGAAGACGCAGATATTCAGCTAGTTTTTCACAGCGAAAGTGTTTTATAAATAACGCCTTTGTTTATCAAGTTTCCTAGATTCTCCTGATCAAAGAACATTTTTAGTGTTGTGATAATTGTATTTGAGAAAGTTACAATGAACTGAAGTAGAAATTAACAGGTATTTGTCACTCTTTTTTGTTTACAAATTGCAATTTAGTAACCATGGTCACCTGAGTAAAGGAGTGTTTTTTTCAAACTATATGCATGCAAACAACCCCGTGTCTTAGCAAAGACAAGGCTCGTTACATGTTCATTTTAGTGTGTTGAAATAGTGGTAACATTTGCGTATATAATAATTGTTTTCTGTGTTCACTTAAAGCTGACTTTGCTATTTATTGAAAACCAGAATGAACGTATGATGGAGGATCATTAATAATTTGTGAAATTTTATGCATTGCATAGAGGTTTGGTATTTGAACCCAGATTTATCTAAGTTTTTAGTAATGAAAGTGTTTGTAATAGATGGTTTCTGCATGTATGAAAATTTCATTTTAATATAAAAACAAGAACTGAACAAAAGTTAAGTGATGGCCAATTATTGTAGGCTAATGGGGGTTGGGCATGTTTAATGTCAGATGACAGTTGAATCTTGTAAGGTTTAATCTCCTCTTTTGTGATTTAGGTTTTTCAGAAATGTCAAGTGTTTGGTTGCTAAGAATGCACATACAATGTATATTATCTTATTATATCACATTGCTGATTTCTTGTGTGTTGTTTGTATCTGCATGTAGCATGTAGCGCTGTCCCCAGAGACTGATAATCAGAAATGATGGAAAGACTTTTTAACAAAATTGTGTTATTGAAAATACCATACATAAACTGTTGTGGTGAAATACCTCTCTGACAGCCAATATCCACAGCCAGGCTAAGTGATAGTTAAATGATAGTAGTAACTGTTTCACAATAGTATATATAGACCCGTGAAGATCCGGGATAGAATAGGTCTTCAGCAACCCATGTGCTTGCCATTAAAGGCGACTATGCTTGTCGTAAGAGGCGACTAACGGGATCGGGTGGTCAGTTTCGCTGACTTGGTTGACACATGTCATCGGTTCCCAATTGCGCAGATCGATGCTCATGCTGTTGATCACTGGATTCTCTGGCCCTGACTCGATTATTTACAGACCACCGCCATATAGCTGGGATATTGCGGAGTGCGGCGTAAAACTAAACTCACTCACTCACTTACTCACAATAGTATAGTAAGTGCATGGACATTGTATTTCAAGTTGCTTCAGGCTGCTTTTATGATTTCTGTTATAATTAACCCCTCAGTACTAGTATAAACATCAAAATGAATATATGATAAAACATCAAAATTACACATGGTGTAATTGCCATTGTATCTCTTTCGAACAGTTCAATAATTCTTCAGAAACAAAATCTGTCATGATAAAGCGAAATCGGTTACATTTTAGGTTTACACTAAAACTTGCTTTATATTGTGCTTCACATGATGCCCAGACAAACCAGCTACCACACTGAAGTCTGTTTATAGGTAACAACCTGTTATCCCTTAGAACGTAATTTCTTTTGAAAACCTTTAAAATTCAAACTGCTAGTTATTTGTGTGTTAGCTTGAAAAGCACAAGATCCCTGTAAAGGGCAACTCAGATATGTTATATATTGTATTGAAATCGTGGAGTCGTAGTGGATTGTAAAATCGTGGTACCTACTACGTTATAAAATAATTTTACAAAGAATTATTATGACTGTTTATGATAACATGTATTGCTCCTTTAAAGTATTTTGTACTTTCTGTACATTGTGGAACTGAACATATGTTTGAAAGAAGAATCAAAAGCCCATCCATTTATTGAATATTTGAAACACAAGGGTTTGAAGAACAGTGCAAATGCCACAATGCATGAAGATAACATTCATTTAAGCTGTTTCAAATTCTGAAACGTATTTGTCCATATCATTTTCACAATGATTCTAAGCTGATGTCATATGTGTTTATTTGGTCTTAGCAATGCTGATGTAATGGCAACTGTCATGTCTATTTTCTTCACGTATTTCTGAAACAGATGGGAACTATCCAGGGCCAGTGCTGAAACTGAAAGATAGTTAGACAGTGAAGTGACTGAAAAGAACGTTTTTTATGTGTATGATCCCTTTGTGTGAGGTTTCTTTTCAAGTATACTCAAAAGTGTCAAATCATGTAATATATTAGGATAATGGACAACCTTAAAAAATTGTATGAACTATTTACGGCATTCAAGACAGAACTATGACATGTATATACAACAAGCAATAATTATGGTTTTGAATACTAGTATTGTAAACATTTGCTCAGATTTTTCTTATGTTTAAAAATAATTTTCAAGAATCAGATGAGTATTTTTATCAATATAATTTCATTTTGAAGTTTACACAATAGTAAAGAGGAATTTTGAGAAGTAGTTTTTACTCAAAAACCTTGGTAAAGCAACATGGTCAAAATTGTCCTTTTTTCTTGAAAATATGTAAATAAGACATGGAAAGGGTAAAGAAAACTTATTCTGAACTGACATTCACAACATTCATTGATACTGTGTACACAACTGGTTAGAAGAAAATACAATCTGATAATATAAATGATTTTGTGACTTTATATTGTCTCAGACTTTGATTCATGACAATGTTTGCACTCGGACACATACCTGCAGTTTGAAAAGTTATGAACATTTTCAAGAGAAACAAGGGGAAACATGCATTAACATCTGCACAAAAGACAGGAACAGTTTTCTACATGAAAACTTATATTTCGATGGAGCAGTTGAGTGGCCCAAATCGGTTGTGAAAATGCGGAAATCACTCGCCAGAGTGGTTTCGGTTGGGATACCTATTTGGGCTAAAGCACTTACATTTTTCCTTACTTCTCAGTGGTTACTAGGCCTAACATAAAACAGGCAAAAAAATATCCCATATATTTAATAATTTGGCCTGCGGTCCCCAGCCTTAATTAATCTTCCTTGGTTATTTTTCTTTCTGTCGTTGATACGGAAAGTGTGTAAGTGGAATTATGTTGCAATACTACACCAGTGGCCAGAGTTGGTCCTGCTAATACAGCGTCATTATGTAACCCACCCACTTGATCTCCACGGATAGCTTCCTGTCAGTTTCATTCACTTGTCACGTTTCCTGTGCTTCAAAGGATGGATTCGTTCCTGTGAATATGAAAAAAAAGTAGTTTCTAAAAGTCCGATGAAGTCACCGAAACAGATCCGAATGAAGCTGGATGATAACCGGAAAGTCCTTCACTATGTAAGGTTACCAATTACTGTCCTTTTAATCTGAGTTTCCTCATTGTACTTTGAAGCATATCTACGTATATTGATTAAGTCTTCATGTTAATACTTGAATGTTGAATTTAACAGGGAATACCTTGATTTTAAAAAGCTTGGACATGCCAATATAGCAATCATGGTTAGCAAACACCCAAACGTGGTCATAAGTGCAGTCTTTGTTACATGTGCTAACACTGCAATGACAAATCTTTACAATCTGAAGTGAGACGGCTTTGATGATGTCTTTATTCATCATTTGTTCGATAATAGCTCGAGTGAGTTAGTGAGGAATTCACATATGGGAATCGATCCTGGTTTTTTGGCGTGACGAATGAAGTGTAATAGGCGTGGTTCTCAGTAGACAATCACGGCCAGTGACAGCTGAGTTAAGTTACAAAGTGTGTAGGAACATGATGTTTAATCAACCTTGTTTGGACTTTGCGTTGTGTACTTTTATTTTTATAAGGGTGCGTTCGGGTTAATCTGTTCTCTACTCAAAACTCAGTGACCAGTTCGTAAATCGGGCATAAAGCCTATTGGGAAATAACAGACACAAGATAACACTGATAATAATTTATCACAAAAGACAACAAAAACCTAACAGTCTGTAAACTTCACCTCTCTCTCACATAATTAAAAAGAACAGCTTTGTGAGAAAACAAACACCAAACCTCAATAACCTCTTCAAAATAGAACCCCCCGAAACCAACCCCGTCTAACTGGACATTACCCAAAGTCTATAGCCTAATTCCTATTCCGTTTCCTACTCCTAATTCTCCCCCAACCCGACCTAACACTAGTTTAACAGGAACCTAACTTCCCCATCTCAACAAGCCATAGAGAAACTTCTTCTGAAAGGCCGCCCCAAACCAACCCCGTTTAACTGGACATTACCCAAAGTCTTCATACCTATTCCGTTTCCTACTTCTACTTTTCCCCCAACCCGACCTAACACGAACTTACAGAACTTAGCATCCCCTTACATGAAACCTAAAATTCCACTCTGCAAACGGTGAGGGAATGATCCTGAAACAGGACCTCGGGACAGAGATATTACCTGATGCTCGGATGACCGAAAGCTAGACACTGAATCCAGAGAGCCAGGTCACTTATATAGTGCTCTAGAACGACCTCTGACATGGGCCAAAGTTCACCTACTGATGACGGACATCTCCGCCAATCAGAGCCTACCCAACATATTTAGCACCAACCACGTGGCCTACCCAATGTATCTAGCGTTACGATGAACGGTAACCCCGGTCAAGAAGTTGTCCCGTAGTAGAGCAAGTGAAACAATGTGCTACAAGACTATCTGGTAGACAGTTATTCTACATGTGGTACGTATAGTTTGAATGTCCTGTTATGAAGCCCCTGCCCCCATGCTTACGCTATAATTTTTACCCAGTTTCACCCATGCCTAACAAATCTTGAAAAGACAATGAAATCTACTACAACAATAAGAATAGTGGGATGGGCAAAGGTAGAAAACATCAATGCTAACTAAACGTGCACTGGAATGTTCCCTTTGTAAACTCCACAGGGATCGTTCTCATAAACGGTTGTTTTCTTCTTTGACTCGGGAATTGTCTTCCACTGCAAAGACCTGAGCTAAGTTAAAAGTAAATGTTTCAAGGTGGTGCTGCAGCTTCTAAATGCGTTCTTTCACAATTTTCGGCCAAGGCCATAACATTACTGTACTACCGTTTGGTATGCCAGAAACCTGAGACTGTGGGTTCGAAACTTCATTCGGGTTTGTCAGCACCTTACATGTGCTCAGAGGTTTCATCAGTGTACTAAACTGTGAACTGAAATGCAGTCCCGTCCTTCACCAGTATCACTGATATCATCACTGCGGCTGCTATATGTCAGAGGGAGAAATCTACATTTCATCAGGACATGAATATTCTGATGGACATGTGCATCCTCAAAATAAGTGGTCTCTATTTTTCGGATGTTTAACGCACAATCTTCATAACGATCGACTGAAGGATTAGCTCGTCCTTAAGGGCCAAAAGTCCAATGATACAAAATATATGTTATTCCATGAATAGGCTAGCAAGGAAATCCAGTAACTGATGAATAAAGCTCATAAAGTAGTATATAGTTACAAGTCATTGCCTGATGAGGTTGTAAAACTCATCTTATGTGTTTGTTGGACCGGAACACTTAATCCCCTTTAATGTGAAATTCTCACATTCTTTTCAATCCGTGTAAGGTTTGATGGTGTTGTTTAATTGCCCCTTCTGCAAAAATAGCAGCATTTGAAGACACTACAGAACAAGTAATCGATGGGATGCATGCATCCACATAGTTAAACTGCTATCTGGAGAGGATCAGCAGTTAGTCATAAATATGTGAATGCACTGTTCCGAACTGTGGTGACGGTTGGATCACTGCCAGAACTGCATGGAGTGTTGTTCCGACGTGCATATGGTACACTATATCAAACAGTGGAAACATTTCAGATGAGAAATATTTAATCTTGTACCCTAAACATCAATCACGTCCCCTCATACACTTTTGGCGATCAACTAGAAAAGCAATTTCCTTTTTTAAAGTTTTCAACTGTCATAAAGGCTCATGAATAATTAATGTATTTCCGTATTCAAAAATCGATACTGTAAAATATGTACTTGTAGGATGAGGTGGTTTGGGAAAAACAGACGCGCATACATAGCAGCTGTGAAATATATATGTGAAGTACTTCAGTTGATTTGCTTACGGTATACTCATTGCCACACATCATTCGCTGTAGCCGAGGAGACACAAAAGTCCAGTTTGAAGTATATTAACATCCTTGATGGCACGTTTCATATCGAATATAAGTGCAAATGGGTTAAAGATTGTAGTATGTTAACAATAACGAGGTTGATCTGTCAGCGCAACAGCACGATTTCAATGAGAAATACATTGCGTTATTTCGACTGTATGAAAGTATGGGTCTAGGAATCACTTTCAAATATCGTTCCAAGAGGCATCCGTCAGAAACACATGCCAAGGAATGTCAATGGTTCACATGAAAACGGTAACACAGAAACACAGATTTTGACGCCAAAATAAGTCATTAAATAAAATCTAATTTTGGTCACTGATGCTTCTAACTGGGAAATGTTCTCGACATGTCTACCTCAACGCGATTTGACAACCGTGCTAAAACCATGAGCAAACAACCTTTAAAAAGGAACGTTACATAAAGCTCTCTGTAAATCAAATGTTCAAAGACAGAAGGCTCCACAGAAAGGGTAAGCTTACAATTGGCAAGTTGAGGTCATCCCTCTCTGCTGCTATTTTGTTCTCACTTTGAATCATATGCATAGATCCATGTTAAAATAGGGAATGGTATGAGGCGGTATGCTCGTTGATAGCCTCTTCTAGAAGGCTGGTAACAAAGTAAAAGAGAATTGGCTAGCTGATTACATGGTGAACGATATCGTTTCATCGATATACTTGAAGCTTAAGTTAAACTTACTGGCTAATTTCTATTCTACTGGCGTTTCTATTTTGCCGATTGTAGCAGATATTGTGATTTATAATAGTATATGCAAAAATAAAACATATCCGCGGATTTTGGCGTAATGGGCACCCATAGGGGATGCCAGCAGCTGGCAAAATGTGTTATATTATCCCTATGTTTTCGGACGGATGTGCATGTTGCTGTGGGTGAGTGTAATGGTTGAGTGTAATGTGTGGACCAATCATGTGTATATTATGGGCGTGATTCGTATATATCGTTTCGCTCTGCCGGAGACACATGCACTAGGCAGATTTGTGTGAGTAATTGCTTATGCAGTACTAATTCGTTTACCTAATAATGGTTCCGGAAAAATAACTGTCTGGTTGGTTGATAAAGGGGTGTAAACAGAAACATGTTTACCTGACGTCTTCGCCGTTATTTGATAACCTAGATGATTTGTTTTGGGGAAGGGAGTACAAGGGATCTTATTGTATATATCTCGAAACGTACGAATCATCTTTCCGAGAAAAAATGTCATGTCTATATCATATATACACTTTAGCATTTCGGAAGGTTATTTTCATTCAACGTTCTGTTATCAAACCAGATTCTTCGAGGAAGAAATATGGGTCGCAATACATTCGTGGAATCAACCAATTAGTAATGAAAAATATTACACTGAAGTTTAGAACAGGGATGCGCGCGCACATACACATCCGTGCATACATGCGCATGACCGCCTCCGTGGTGTAGTGGTTAGAGCGTCCGCCCGGAGAGGTCGCGGGTTCGATCCCGACCGCGTCATACTCAAAAGACGTTAGTATGGTGCTTGCCGTTTGTCCCTGCCTGGCGCTCACGGCATTGGCGGAACAACAAGGACTGGTCAAACTCGGAGTCGGTATACTGTGTTGAATGGGGTGTTCCTGCTGCGGCATAGTATCTCAGTTTGGGCTAGCACTATAAAACCGAAAGCTTCAGTCACCGTGTACTGGCAGCCGCACATTTTGCATACACGCATGCGTCGTCATATATGAGCGTAACATCAAGCACGACGTAAACTCAATTTCATAAATACATACATACATACACACACACAAACACAAACACACACACACACACACACACACACACATACATACATACATTTGCCATAAGCGCCGGGATATCCAGCTCAGCTATCAAAGAAACACATTATTTTCCTCGATCTCTGGTCATCAATCCTTTCAACTTGGCATCGTCGTATTATCAATCTCAACTCTGGGAATTATAAAACTCTTACAAACCACTCAGGGCGGCACCGGGTTAGTCGTGAAACTTTCTCCCATCCTTACGGGGTTTCACATTCACATTACAAAGTGGACTGGGTCACATAGTCCTGAGTACTTCGTTGTTTCTACGAACATGTTTCAAGTTTTACTCCCGTCTTGGCGTGGTGAGGTAAAACTACCGATCTAAACATCAGTCATATGCTTTATTACTGGCGATAAATTTCTCAGCTGAACTGTAGGAACGTTGACTGGATAGCTATCAAGTGAGTAAGTGGCTATTTGCAATATCTCACCACACATTTTAAGCGGTTTCATAAATTTCTAAATTAAAAATAGGGAAAAACGGATAAATCACATTCCGGTTGAGCTGATGTTGAAGTGGCATTTTTGTCGCTGTTCGTACCTTGCAGCCATACATTATACACTTATGGGGAGAGATAATGAATGAGTACATTGGTATTGTTAGAGACTTTCCGATCGACTCAAAAACGTTCATATTTTTAATTCCAAGGTAATAACCTGGTTGGCGGGTTTGAGCGGTTAAAGCGTGACAAAAGAGTCAGGGTTGGGCGGAATCGAATCTATTAAAAGGAAAAAGTGGAAGGGCTTTAATTTTACCGGAAGTGATCATGGAGTTATGTTGACATTTCACCGGCTGGCTGGCTCCTGCGCCTTTGATATCAGGCACAGTCATTGGTGGTAGACTTTTAGGGTTTAAAAAGTCACCATGTGGAGTAAGAAAACAATATCTTCCTCGCTTTACGAACCTACCATAATTAAAAGTCATATATTTCCGTCAATCTTTTCAGATTTCATTGTTTTATTTGGGACCTATACCTTGGACATCTGAATGGTAATGTAATTATGATCAGAATAAATTCCTTGTCTTCTGGTTTCAAAGAAATTTGACAAATCCACGAAAAGCTCAACCCCCTTAAAATCATCAAGCAGTATGATTCATTATGTTGCTTTTGCTGGAATAAGTATGCATGACGTTATTAGTTGATGAAAATATATTGAAAGGCTCTGACACTGGCATAGATAAAATTGATAGAATGTGATGTTGTTGTAGTATACAAATTATCTTACAGAAGCTTAGACATTATCTCAACATTACGTCGATAGCGTATATGTACATAAGAGCCTTGCATATCCCTCTCCCCATTCAAATGGATTAATATAGAGGTTGTTATCAAATTGAGCTCATAATGAGTCTCAGCATCTCATATTTATATATCTCGTAACGGCGATCTTCTCTGCTCACGTGTAGCTGTGTATGCAGTCACTCTTTGTTGAAAATGACCAGTGAAAAAGCCTGCCTGATGAATAGGAATGCAAAGATCGATAAGTTCACCTGTTTGTTAGCGTTTCATTGGAGGAGGGATGGGTAGGGTTTGCGGTGGTTGCCCATATATCCCTCGATAATTCATGCGAGCTGGGATGCCAGTGTTGTCAATGCACACGTTAACCGTACCGAAATAGAGAAGCATGTTTGTTGATTGCTGCCCACATGTAAAATGAAAAAAACCCAAAACAATGTGATACGTGGCATCAGTGTTGGTTGACCTCCTCCGTTCTGTAGTGCGGTTAGAGCGTCCGCCGGAGAGTTGAAAGCGTTCGCAGGTTCGATCCCCGACCGCGTCATACCTAAAGGCGTTGCAAAATGTGGTACTTTGTTTGGTTACACTGCGCAGCGCTCGGCATTAATGGGTACTGTAAGACTGGTCGGCTCGGGAGTCGAGTATTCATGTCTGAGTGGGGTATTCTTTTCTAACTGCGGCATGGTATCTCAGTGAGCAAGCACCATAGAGCGTGCTTAAGTCTCTGGATCTAATTGCGACGTTAAAACCTATTTCACCTCACCTCATTCAATAAGTGAGGGAAGCTAGAAATTTTTGTATAATGTATTAAGATTTGTACAGCTACAGCTACCAAAAAACAATAGTAGTTTCACAATGGGCAAATGGATTCACTATGATCCTATTTATGTTTTCTTTAAATGCCTCTTGCAATGTAATGGGGCTGCATTTGCATTTTCCTTCAAATAATTTGAAGCAAAACATGTTGTCCAGCAGTTCTGGGACTATTGGTACTTTTGCAGAATCCCAGGCCCTCGCATGCATGGTCATGTCAAGTGGTGAGTTCCTGAAGTTGATTTTAAACATCATTTCATTATTACCAAGTCGGGTCAACGCACTATCGGATGGAACTCGAACCGACACACTGAAACCACAAGTGGCTCAACTACAGACACGTCAAAACCGGGCGTAACCACAGACAATATTGACTATCGGTATGCTAGATCATATGCATTACCTACGTCCTTATAATTTCAATGGCAACGTCAGTCCATTATAGAAATCCATGACACTATTACATATTTATTGGCACAAGAATTTAAGGATTCATTGCGATTTGCTTGAACGCAGAATTCTGATCTTCTGTAATATGGTTTAATTCCCAGTTCTTTATCGTAGGGCTTAAGCCTGTTCCTAATCTTGCCATCTAATAACACCTTTTGGGGAAATTGACGAGACCCTTTGAAGGATTGTGGTTAGAAATGGTGGTCAATAGGTTTGTATCAATTACTTTAGGCTGATCTCAGACAATCTCAGCTGTGCCGTTATATCCGGGGAGTGTATGGTAATGTGAGAAAGTTGCAATTGAACTTTCAAGAACTAAGTGAAATGTGCTTTGATGCATAGCACAACGAAGCGGGACCTGTGGTGGCATTTCTGGTATAATGTGAAACAGTAACGGAATTATTCCAGTGGTTTGCCGTTGGTGCATGTATTTGTCCCATCTGAAAATATTGATTCAAAGTAAGTTCCCAAGCTCCCTGTTTCTTGTTGTTAGAGACTAGTGTGACCAGGCCATCGGGCCCTGACGAGGTACGTGATTGCTCATTGCCTTTTACCGTTGTTTTCCGATGCAGACTAAATTATGAGTGAGTGAGTGAGTGAGTTAAGATTTAAAGTCACATCGGCAACATTTCAGCCATATCAGGCTAAAACTAGTTCTAAGAAGTTATATTTGCCTGTATATAAAACCCTGTCAACGAAGGACAGTAAAACCACTTGATTATCACAGATTGAGTTAAAACTAGCTAGCATATATCTTTAAAAGTAGAACATTATTTCTGAACGATACAATGTAAAAATGGGCTATAGGTCGCCAACAACTGAAGGTAGATCACCATACTAGGGACCATGGGGACTTACAGTCCCTTTGCACTAAATTATGAATGTTGTGATAATATGTTTAATAGAGCTGACTACGACAACCAAATTCACACATCTAACCCTACGATGTAGTATGAAGAGAAAAAAATGGGAAGTCTTTTTAATAGGCTGTCGCATTCGTGGTCCGTTTTAACAGAACGTGGAGACTTGTTTTACCACAGTAAATTATTTGCTGTCATCATGGTACCGAATTCTTGTAAACGGTTTTAACATGTACCTTTCTTTGAGCCTCGCGTATAGGTTCCCCTATTGCCCCGTTTGAATTTTTCTCACTAGTTACTCGATCCTTAATATCGACAAAGGGCAGCAGCGTTTCACAAAATGTGACAATATGTCGCGGCAACCGTTTTAATGCAACCACAAAGAAAAACATTAAAGGCAAAAATGGTCCAGACACTCGACACAAAGCGGAACACGATTTCTTTGTTTTATTCAACTGTTAAAAAAAAACCAGACAAGGAGTTGATCAATCTTTGCACTTTGTATGAACATACTTCCTTTTAGAATAGAACTTTTATACAAAAAAATCCACATAAAACTGTTTATTGTTGAGAAAAGGTTACATCAATTAAATAGTTCCAGCTGTGAGTTACTCAACGTTTTGCATAGGATATTAGGCGCGGGTCTATGAAATTGACCGTTAAGGAACAGTGTAGGAAAGGCTTTTGTCGCGGGCTTTCAGGTGGTCAGACGTAGGTGACTTTGAATTATACCAGCACACCATATATACATTTGTAATCTTGTCTGTAAACCGCCACTGGGTGATTGCATTGATATTAACACATATCAGTTTTCCATCACCGCATCTGTGTTAGTGGGCGATAAAGGCAACCTCATGTTTAGCGTTAACTTTGTACACATACGAATGTATCTAAGGTTATATGCGGGTGAACAGAAACAGGTTGGAGATTGGTGGTGGTGGTATTATGAACCTGAGTATATGTATCAAACAGAAGCTGATACGCTGATTGGATTGAGATGTCCATGTATGTGCTGTGCAGGATTATTCAGAACATGTGACATTAACAACTGGTGCTACTGGTGAATAATGACGTATATATGTTGGGATGCTTAAGCTTTTAATTTAGCTTCAGTACATTTGTTAGGTATGTGCTTAATTCATTAATACTGTATTCAAAGTATTATATATGTGTGTGTCGACATTACGTATCTTCATGATATAATTTGTGTTTAACATAATCTCCATGGTCATATGAGGTGGACTGAATCTGTTTGTGAAAGCATTATCAGCGCAAGCATCATAGTGATTGTTCACTGTGGCCCATTCGAGCTTCACGAACCATTCTAACGAAGGTGGTACGCTGGCACAGTTGTGCATGAAAAGGTATTCAGCTCAGCTATCAGTTAAACCAGAACACACTAGATTGTTGTATACAGAAATTACCAGTATCAATAAATCTCGGTTGATATGTCTAAAGCTTAACTGGATTAGATGTTTTTGCAGTTTACGTTTCGTAATGGAATTACTTTGTAATGCATCATGCAACGCCGTAACTGTTTTCTTGTTTTGTTTCACTCGTTCTTTTATGTGTTATGAATGTATAAAATCAGTGAACGTTGAATATATAACGTCCAACAAAATCTGGTTTATATTTGAACATTCGGAAACCCTTGATCTAAATACAAAATTTTATGGTAGGTATTAGCCCAGGACTTCCAGTATTTCAGTTTTAGCAGTGCATCTATTTACTGTGGTTTCGGTGGATAATTGACACTGAACCCGTGAAAAATAAAGTTACGGGAAAAGATCTACTTCACCTCCTGCTTTCTCAGTTAGTCAGTTATTGCCTGAACGTTGTGTATCAACATTTAATACGCACTTGAATGTGATGTTAGAATCAGGTGACTACTCATGGTTTGTCTTGATACTGGATGGCTACAATATCATAATTGGGATGGTGTTCCTCCTTAACCAATAGTGTCCTTTACAATTTTGCTAATAGGCTGTAGCGTTTTGAAATATGGAAATTCAGCTAAATGATTTCTCTCGCTGTGGGTTGACTTACAGGAAAATAATGATACGCCTGAAACCAAAAATACAAATATTTCTGGACTTAATAACATAAATAAAGTGATATTTGTGAAACATAATTTCTGCCAGCTCTGTGAATAATATGTGAATACATATTATTGAAACATGAATATGATCTGGTTCTTTAAGGCTGGCACCACTGACATCAAGTTTGTGCATGCAGCCCAATCATTTGAGTATGGTCAAGTATGGTTCCTGGTCATTTCTTACATTGTTTCCATCCTGTAAAGTTTATCCCAAATGAGAAAATAATGAAAATATGTTTCCATGGTATTATTGTAAAATCCATACAGACTTACTTTGATTTACCATTTTCTTTGGCATTTTGGTATGTGCTAATATCCAAGATCTTGTCATTATTTTTAAACGATGACGCGCATTTTAACAAGTGTGCCAGCATTTGAACTTATATTTCAGTGGCCGGTTTATCATTAATTCCCACTGATGTTTTGAGTTTCTGTGCATGTGGCTTTTCTTGTTTCCAAATTTGACCAAATGACTTTTCCTTAGGAATCCAGTTTAACATTACGGCAATTTCTATCGCATGATAATCGGGCTGGCGAAGACATTTTTACATAAATGTAAATTTTGTTTATCATGAGTGAACATTCTTTAAAGTAGTCAACAACGAGATACGGACATAGCAGGCATTCAGTAGTTAGAACTTAATAAGGAAGGATAACAACTTCTTGATGACCAACTTTATTACAGCGGAACACTGTTACACGCTGCGACCAAGAAAGCAATCCTATCACTCTTTAAGGCAGCTCTAACACAAGCAAGAGCAAGGGATCCCCACGACGAGCCACAGACTTATACTGACATGTACATTTCCACATACCATATAATTATAACATATCTTTATAGAAATGGTTCAATTTATTATTCGCAATTTGATGTCATTGAAGCCATTACACTCAAGTCAGATGTTTGTGAAACGAGTGCATATTCTTGAAAACAACTTTAGATTCTCTTCTATCAAAATTGTATTTGGAACTAACTACCACTCGTTCCTTAAAGCTGGTTTCGGTCGATAACTGCAATAAACACAGCCATGCTAACAATAGTAATGGTTATATCTGTCCTGCACGCAGAAACAACAGGCGAGCAATAACTGAACACGAACAACACAGTAGGCTTCCTTGTGAAAGCTTAATTTCAAAGAGATGCTTGAAAATGGTCAAGGAATAATTTTGTAGAATATTTTTAAAAGGTTCATGAGGGAAAAATCATTAGGATGTGAATGAAGGAAAGCTTGCAGTAATATAGTCTTTAGCCAGAATACCATAGCTCTGCTGGTATGCCACAATTCCATGTTGAGCCATACCAAAATGACGGAAGTAGCATGGACGATACGTTTCAATGATCTATGTTCCGGTGTTGCCCGACTGGTGAATAACATGTTTGTACAGGTAGCCACAACGATCCGGGTTATAATTGGTCTTCGGCATCCGTGCTTACACGATCGGGTGGTGACGTCCTGTCATAACTGATGATTGTCTATTCCGGGCTCGAGTCTTCGTGGCATATGTATAAAACGTGTACATTCTTTAGTGCGATTTAAAACCATGCGCCGAAGGCGTTTCTTATCGCCATCACTCGTCGTCGGGACGTGAGCGCCCTTCTGCCCTTATTCTGGAAATGCGGTGGGTTAATATGGCGTGAACTTTCACATGCACGCTGTAAAGAACGCTGAAGAAGTAGGCGGCGCAACCTAAATTGGCTTCTCCGATTGGGTGTTGTGAAGCGTTTAGTCCAACTGTGGTATCTATATATGAGACGAGGGAGACATTGAGCAACGAATGTAAATCTGACGTCTTGGCCCCGATCGTACATGCATTCCATGGCACAGTAGCTATTCTCATAAAAGAATCCATACTGTATTTTTAGCCATATGAGACAGTGCATTTT
>NW_025765510.1:113864-152859 GCF_003918875.1 Haliotis rubra
GGTAGAACTGAAGACGACAGTAGCCATGATTATGATAGTTGGTGAAATAATGGTTGAAATGGTACAGGTTGATTGTAAACACCTGACAGATCGCACACCGGGAACGACATGCAGAAGTCGGACTGAGATTCTTCATCGTGGACGTAGTTGGCGAGGAGCTGCACAATCCGTCTGCTTCTGTCGATGATCTGGGCTTGTCTCCCCGACTCTTCTCCCCGACTGATCATGCCAGTCAGGTTTTATAGATGGGGACATTACGCCACGTTGTGCAAGATCACTGACATATGCACATGTACATACGTAAGGTCCGCCGACGCAGGGAGGTGTTAATTGACTTTTACTGATAGCATTGAGAATATAGCATCCTCCTCGGTGTGTGCGTGTGTGTGTGTGCGTGCGTGCGTGAGTGCGCGCGCGCGCGCGCGTGTGTGTGTGTGTTATGATAAGAGGGGATACACCGAATGTTTGCTGAATACATTAAACAGACAAGAGAGATGGGATTTCGGTGTACATATTAAAAATGGTTTGCTCTATGACGGATTCAAACAAACGGTGGTCATCACCGACCAACCTACCTTTCTCCTCACATAATAATAGGGGAGAAACTGACATAATGGTAAAGACAGCATCAAACCTACATCACACACCTACCGTATGCTATGACTCGTGTAGCGATCAAGTGTAGGATTGCACCCATATATGCGAAGGAGCAGGTGCATACAGGCGAAGACTCACTGTGCTGACTGAGCACCTCCCGTTGCATTGCGGCACACTAGCATTACGTAGAATCTGAGAATCAGAGAAAACATAGATATGCAACACCTGTTTTGTGATTTACCCTGTGATATTCAACTCTCTATATTTCATTACTGAAGAGGCCACAGGCCTATAGTACAAACTATAAAAACAATAATGGCATACAATCACAATGTTTGCAAACGTTATTTTCTATGTTCAAAAGCATGGTGGATATACATACCAAGTTTACGAACATAAGTTGTATTATTAGAGTTCATTATCAAATTAAATTTAGACATGGTAGGATGTGAATAGCAATTTGCACAATCTGTTTTCTCTTGAAATATTAAAATATCCGCCCTTCTTGATCATAAGACCATGTGAAGAGCATCTAAATCTGGATAATGAAACGTGGAATTTTCTAAGATTAATATCGTGTAGGTATTGCTCTGTATGGAAAAATGATTTAAAAGTACTATAAAAAGTGGATTTGGGCGACTGTATTAAAGATGAGTTCCAGGTCTGAATGTACATATCTTTTAATCTTTGCGATAAAGCATTATAAAATGACTTTGGGCAGGTAATCTTTTGTGACAAAAATACATCACTAAAACCATAATGATTTAGGAAATTTCTAACATTCGTTATCCAATTTGATTTTCCGTTGGTGTCAAACAAATACATCATGTTATAACATGAACGCCTGTGATATTGCCAGTATTACCTGCAGATATGGTAATCTCCAACATTACCAATGTGATACTTATGACTGCCCGGGAATTATCCTTTCAAGCTTGGATAATACTATGCCAACAGTTGTGGAAGTGTCTAGAACACCTCAAGGAATAGCAGTATTCCAAGGTAACTTACATACTGCTGGATATGAGGCTGTTTATGACACGTTGTGTGGTATTGTAAGTTGTTCACTGGTCACGAGGGGGGCATGGGCTGATGTCGAGGGTACATCAACCCATGCCCCCCTCGTGACGAGTGAACAACTTACAATACCGGGCTCAGGGAACATAAACAAACATCGAGGGTACATCAACCGATGGGCCCCGAGGGACCAGTGAACAACGTAGTTATCTTACCGAACGCCTTAATGTTAATTTTGAATTGTTTGAAGCACGGGTACAAATCTTTTTGTAGCCATCGCTAGATTTTGCTGACAAGAAAAACAGATTTAGAGTTATCTCCCTTCCATCAATTTGCATTCGCAAAACATCGGTAATTTCCGTACATCATACGTGATTCAATGTTATTGGAGATAAAGAATTACTACCAGGAAGTACCAAATGAGTTGCCATTGACAGCGGGGTACATTGAAATGTTACTCGCTTGTAAGCGGGGTACATTGAAAATAATAGAAGAGCGCTCAGCCAATCAAAAAGCGACATTTATGTGTGAGGTAAGATAATAGTACATGCAAAGCTCTATTTCCCTGTGTGGGTGGTTGAAGACTGCTACCAAATTCCACTGATGCTGCTCCTGAGCTGTGAATCAATCCATACCAAAAGTGGCCATGTCGCACCAAAATACGTAATACGTTTATGATGGCCGTTGTCATCTTGCCTGGCATTAGGGTGATAAAACAAGCACTGCTCATTTGATGGTTAGTGTAGCGTGTCTTGGTGGGATAGCCATGCTAAACTGTAGCATGATATCTCACTAAAACTTTAACCCGGAAACTTGCAATGATCTCGAACGCGTTGTAAAATCTAAACCCTCACATTATGTATATGGACGATTTCAAATTGACTGTTTTCATAGATATGCAGATAAGGCCAACACTCATACATGCATACTATAGCAGCTCCATTCGGGGTGTATTTTTTGTCCCGCTTTTTATGGCACAAGTCTGAAAGAAAACAAATGGAGTTTAAGGCAGGTATGGTATAAAACGGACTCACAAAAGCGAACAAACCCCAAATGATAATGCTCAACTAATTCATATTGCTGACGAAATTTCATTCCGCCACGTCGAATAGTGAGTGAGTGAGTTACAATTTAACGTCACCTCGGCAATATTTCATCCATATAGTGACGAGAAATGTTTTACATATACTCTGCATACAAGTAGTTAAATAACGTCATCGACGGACTACAAAATAACTAGAGTATCACAAAAAAAGTTAAAACGTGTTAGCATTTACATTTAAAAGTAGAAAACTATTTTCGACAACACAATGTAAAAATGGGCTATTGATCGCCAACAACTGAAGGTAGATCACCATCCTAGGGACCAAGGGGACTTACAATGCCTTTGCTACCCGCATGGACCCTAGCAGGATTTACACCATCCCTTTAGCTGCTGGCGATTGTAGGCAAATTTAGCCACAATTAAAATGACAATAATACTACGAGTAAAAATGTGGAAGATTAAATTTTTCTTCGACTGTTTACGTATCCTCTCAGGAGAATAATAATTTTTACAGTACTTCAACCTCCGTTGAGGAGCCACGTAGAAGAATTATAACGAACCGAGAATGGCTAGAAACTAGGAGGTATACTAACGGGATAAGGTGGACAGGCTCGCAAGCTTAGTTGGCACGTGTCATCGTATCCCAGATGCGTTGTTCAATCCTCATGATGTTGATCACAGGATTGCTTGGTTCAGATACGATTATTTACTGACCGTCGTCACATAGCTGCAATACTGCGGACTGCAAACAAAACGGAGCCAGGTATAACGGATTTACTTTATGTTGCTTCTCACAAACCTTTAAATGTATCTTAACATTCTGAGATGCATATTTGATGTAACAGGAAAATGCTAAGCTCAAAGCTACCTGCAGCTACTCGTCAAGCGGAAACATTGACCTCTGGATAACCTGGTGCGTTACGTACAAGAGCGTGTGTCGAACTTACATAGCGTGAACTGATGACCTAGGAGAGCTATGGGTATATAAACATATCTCGCCTGTATACAACCCCAGCTGTAATGTGAACTACATAGGAGTACACTATATCATATGAGTCAGCCCAGCCTCGTGGTCTGGAGTCTCGTGATCGTCACCACATACAGCGCACCTTCCACACAGAATGACGGAAAAACCAATGAAAAATACAGCTTGCGTGGAAATAGACAAGCATGCAGATGACTTGAACAAAGTCAGTCAGGCCATTTGGGAGAAGCCTGAGCTGAACTTTAAAGAGGTAAATGCTCACAATGTACTGACAGATTTTCTTGAGAAGCATGGATTTGAGGTTGAGAGGAATTACAAACTGAATACAGCCTTCAGGGCAGTGTTTGGTAAAGACGGAACAGGTCCTCACGTGGCTATACTGTGTGAATATGATGCCCTGCCGGAGATCGGACACGCCTGTGGCCACAACCTGATAGCTGAATTGGGCGTGGCAGCGGGTCTTGGTGTTAAAGCTGCACTTCAAGCTACAGGGACAGGAGGGAAGGTTGGTATAAAGTTTCTTGTTCCGTTTATCGCCAGGAAAAGTAGGTGAGTGATTAAATGTTGTTTCACACCGCAATGACCTGTATCGTATGTCACGGCGACCTGTAAATAAGATGACTGAAGACGGAGTTCCTGCGGAGGATAACAGACACGGGAGCTGCGCCACAGGCTGCAGGTACGGGAGGCAAGGTCATTATGATGTGTAGCAAATTTGGTGAGTGTCCGAATGCTGTTTAAAGCCGTAGCCAGTAATGTTGCGTATCGAGTTGACCTGCAAATATGTGGTGTGATCCTGAGCTACAGGCTTTCACCTGTTTTAACACCACTGTGTGGCTGCCGTACTATGTATTGCCAAGGTCAAAACTAAACCTCGTACTGAGGTTTGGGATATTGCTGAGTGAGGCGTTAAACAATAAACAAATTGTACTGAATGAGTGAGTTTACTTTTACGCCGCGTTTCCAGCAATATCACGGCAGGGGACACAATTAGGCTTCACACATGTGTCCATCTGGGGAATCGAACCCGGGTGATCGACGTGACGAGCGAAAGCCTTAACCACCATTCTACCCCACCGCCCCTGTACTGATTGCTTTCACTGAGTGGGTGAGTGTTAATTACAAAATTTAATATCCATAGCTACATGTGCTAGTGCATTGGTGGATATTAAAACTGTCTACCCTGTACAAGTGGGATGACAAAGTGGACTACTGAATCTGATCAGCTGCATTCACTGCTAACCGAGTTGCTGTATTTGGACATACAGCAACAATGAAATTAAAAGCCTAAATTGACACGGTAAAACAAGATGTAGCGTTGATAAAGCAGTATAGGTTTACGCTATCAAACTCATGACTGTCACTAACAGGTGTAAAATATTACGAACAATGATTGTGTTGACAGCTTGTTGAGACTCCCGTGGTACACTTGACACTTCCAGGTCAATGAGCTATCGGTAAACAAGTACAGACATGTAACTCAAAGGTTATAAGGTCATCGTTGTTATCCTTGAAACAGGAAAATATTATGAGTTCCGCAGGTTTATTCAAGCAAGTGTGCAACAAAACATTCAAAATACATCAATTCATACATAATAATGACATGCAATATTAATAATCAATGATGACCTGATACATATTCAGTCTAAGTCAGGTAATATGGGCAGTGCGTGATATAACAGTGTGTGGACGGTTACTGCTTACAGAAATGTAATACAAACATTTCCTTGAGTAACTACGGTACTCATAAATTACATAACCTCGAAGATCGATAAAACCATGCATGACAATGCATAGGAAGAGTAGAGAAAGGAGCGTCTAACTATGACAGTTACGGTATGTCGTGTCAGTTGTGTTAACTACGGTAAGGATTTTATGACAGTTACGGTATGTCGTGTCAGTTGTGTTAACTACGGTAAGGATTTTATGACAGTTACGGTATGTCGTGTCCATTGTGTTAACTGCGGTAAAGATTTATGACAATTACGGTATGTAGTACCTATTGTGTTAACTACCTTAGGATTTATGACTAGTGTCCATACGGGTATGTATGTATGTATGTATGTATGTATGTATGTATGTATGTATGTATGTATGTATGTATGTATGTATGTATGTATGTATGTATGTATGTATGTATGTATGTATGTATGTATGTATGTATGTATGTATGTATGTATGTATGTATGTATGTATGCATGCATGCATGCATGCATGCATGCATGCATGTATGTATGTATGTCTGTATGTATGTATGTCTGTATGTCTGTGTGTATGTATGTATGTATGTATGTACGTATGTACGTATGCATGTATGTATGCATGTGTGTATGCATGTATGTATGTGTGTATGTATGTATGTATGTGTGTATGTATGTATGTATGTATGTATGTATGTATGTATGTATGTATGTATGTCTGTGTGAGTGCGTGCGTGCGTGCATGCATGTATGTATGTATGTATGAATGTACGTGCGTACATACGTACGTATGTGTGTATTGCAACATCAAATTCCTACTACGAAGCGATCACCGAAACACTAAAAGACAAATTTGACTGGGTATCGTGTCCGTAGTTAGGAAATTGTAATTGAAACCTAAATGCCCTTTGTTGTTAATGCATGAAAACAATGATACTCTCATTTGACGGCACTTACATGTACAACCATTACATCTGCACACAAAACAAATGGGTACAGTACACATAAATGAATAAAATAAATGGTTATTCCAACAGCGTTCCCTTGATCAAATGACTTGTTCAGGAGTGTATCTATCTTGGGTTTTAGTTGACTGTTCTTGGAACACCTGCAGAAGAGGGCGGTGGTGGCAAACTTGATCTCATCAACGCCAAAGTCTTTGATGATGTAGATATTGCGATGATGGCGCATCCATCGCCATGTGTAACGGTGTTCCCCACATGTCTGGCCATTGTGTCGTAAGATATACAACAGCATTGTATCATTCCATCATTGTAACAATCTGTAGTTAACTGTGTTTCATTGAACAGCTTGTGACTGTTTCAGGCTAACTTTATTCACGACCCAAAATATACCAGATTGAAGTTTATTTCATGTTACAAGTTGTAATGATGAATATGTTTACAGACCTGTCTGTCTCCATATTCAGTCCTATTGATTGTACAAACTCCATCACTTTGGCTTCCATACCATAATGGCAAACACCTCGATATGCCAGTTAAACACCTCGTATGCCAAAGATAGTGAATAGTTGTACTGTTTCTAAAGATGCAACATCAAGTTCCATGGCAAGGCGTCTCACGCTGCAGGATTTCCCTGGAAGGGCATCAACGCCCTTGACGCCGCCGTCTTGTGTTACCAGAAAATTTCCTGTCTCAGACAGCAGATGAAACCTGACTGGAGAGTGCATGGTAAGGGAACTACAATCACAATCAGTCAAATCGAAACATTATCTGAACAAATGGGAAGCCGTGATGATTGTTAGTTATCTGAGAAAATATGAAAATTTGAAGGTGTATGCAAAAACGTTAACACAAATATTTTGGGGTTGGGAGTGATGAGGTTCTGATTTAAAAAATAAACAAATGCTATGATATAAATTTAAACATAATTCCAGGATAGCTATGAGTGAGTGAATTAGTTTGGTTTTACGTCGACCTTTAGCGTTATTCCAGCGATATCAAAGCAGGGGACAGCAGAAATGGGCTGCACACAATGTACCCATGCTGGGAGTCGAGCCCGGATCTATCCCCCCTCCCCCACCCCATTCAGAACTGCTTTGAGGGGAATGAGTATGTAAGTGTTTAGCTTCACGTCACTTTTAGCAATACCCCAGCAATATCACGGCTGGGGACACCAGACGCTATGAAGTGAGTGAGTGAGTGAGTGAGTGAGTGAGTGAGTGAGTGAGTGAGTGAGTGAGTGAGTGAGTGAGTGAGTGAGTGAGTGAGTGAGTGAGTGAGTTTTACGCCGCACACATCAATATTCCAGCTATATGGCGGCGGTCTGTAAATAATCGAGTCTGGACCAGACAATCCAGTGATCAACAGCATAACCATTGATCTGTGCAATTGGGAACCGATGACATGTGTCAACCAATCCAGCGAGCCTGATCACCCGATCCCGTTAGTCGCCTCTTACGACAAGCATGGGGTACTGAAGATCACCGGACCTTGACGGGTCGCTATGAAGTGAAGTAAATGGAATATCTGTGTGTGCATGAAAATATGATGCATAAAATGTGGGAAGGGGGACAGCAAAATATGAAAAAAAGCCAAGCCATACCTGAACCTACCCACTCCTTATTATAGATGACCAGTCCGTGAATGGAGAACTGTAAGCTGTTTCTTAAATATTCATTTTGCTTTGGTCTATTGAAAACATACCGCAATTGAAACGTGTATATCTGACGATGATTAAGGAATCATCAACAACGGCGGAGCAAAGCCCAATATCATACCGGAGTTGACGGAATTGGAGTACTACCTGAGGGCGCCCACTGACGCAGAGCTGAACGTCCTGAAGGAGAAAGTGTCCAAGTGTATAGAGGCTGCTGCTACAGCAACAGGATGCACGGTCAGTATGTGTTAGAATCTGGCAGAGCCGTACCAGAATGTAACGCACGAAGCTTACCAGATGCCAATGTTGTTTAATGTGGGCTTCTGGTAGGACTGTACTGATTCTTCAGTCAGTGTTGTGGAACATTTAACAGGGTGTATCGCTGCTGTTTGTCAGGGTATTAACACGCCCGTTGATCAGTTACTGTATCTGGATCGGTCTAAGAGATGTCTGGCTGGATACAAAAACACTGATTGGTCTGATAAGGGGTCTATTAATAAATGGCGGGATGATAACTTTGATCAGTTTCCTGCAAAGACAGTCATAGATGGTTTGTATCAAAATATATGTTCATTTCCTGGACAGACCCTAAAAAAGTGTTGACGCTGTATCTGGCAGTATATGCCTTGTCAGTGACTCCCAGAATGTTGTAATGGTGTACTGAAATGTAAAGGTTTGTTCATTGAATGTAACTGGGTTACATTCAATATGAGCGGGAATGGCAACATGGTTTGGTTGTAGAATGTTCCCAGGATGCACGATAAGTTCCACCTAAATGTACATGGGCATAGCTTTGCATTATGTAAAAACGATGCATGTCTATGAACAGTAACAAAGACATATTAATCAGATGTGCGTGTTAGTGCATTACGTTAATAGTGTATCCTGTCAGCAAAATATGTACAGGTAATTTTAGAATGTTATTTGTGAATAATGAATTTACAGTCATCAAGCAAATTTGATGTTTTCAGGCTGAATGTGATTTTGATCGAGCTTACGCCAACGTTGTGACCAACAAGACTCTGGCCAATGCCTTTGTGGCTAACGCTGAAAGTATTGGCGTTGAGTTTACGCCGCAGGAAAAGCTGGCAGGCCTGGCCATGGGGTCTACAGACATGGGAAACGTTACTTACGTCGTTCCCGGCATCCACCCCATGTACTACGTCGGAGTTAAGGACTGTGTGAACCACACCAGGGAGTTTACAACGGTGGCTGGTGAGATGTCATTACAACATACGACCCTTTAAAACCAATGTATAATGCTTTAAAGTGATTATCACAGTGCACGCGGCTTCTTTATTGAAAGAGGGGGTTGTCACATGAGTTGTTTTGAACAACAGTTACTTTTATCTTTTACCAGACCATGAACGATCCTCACGTGAACAGTAGTTTCAGTATTTGGTGATCACTTGTAGACCTTAATCATAACGTAGATCCTAACGTGAAAAGTATAAGTTTCAGTATTTGGTGATCACTCGGAGACCTTAATCCTAACGTTGATCCTAACGTGAAATGTAAAAGTTTCAGTATTTGGTGATCACTTGTAGACCACAATCCTAACGTAGATCCTAACGTGAAATGTAAAAGTTTCAGTACTTGGTGATCACTTGGAGACCTTAATCCTAACGTAGATCTTAACGTGAAAAGTAAAGTTGCATAATCTGGTGATCACTTGGAGACCCTAAACGTGAAATCAGTGTTTCTTCCTTCACTACCAAAAGCTATTCTTAAAGTTGTTTTTCCGGTAATTGCATCATTGAGATAAATAATTGCGTCGCCCCATCACAATGGATGAAACGCATGAGTGCATACAACCTTAATTGCTTAATTATTCAAAGTTCAAAAGAAATAGAAGACATCTTATCGCCGCACCATTTAGGACAACATAAACACGAACCCACTTTGATTTGGCCGGTACGTATACTCGAAGTACATGGACACGTTGTTCCACACATCGTTTTGTTCTACGTTGATTGGCGGGGACATGTCCAACTAATGATATTAAGAGTCACATATATGTTTAGAGGATGCTTTACATAGATTCATTCAAAGGGGATCTTCTGAGGGTACATCTACCAAATTCTTGTAATTCTATACTAGCCACATAAAGAAACTGTGCACACAGAAAATTCCTTCAGATTGGAATACAACACAGAAAAGACGAAATGATGTAAGAAAGTTATAAGCTGAAGTATCGGGCCTCAACAACATGTCAAAAGAACATGAACAATATCCGTAACGATGACGTCAGAAGTTCAAAATTGAGTAGGGGGCCACACGTCGAAGTCACAAAGTCAATAACGGGTATGACCATCATGCGCGTGAAGCACAGCAGTGCATTGAAGACGCATAGAGGCTACCAAAGGAGCATTGAAGGCCTGGGAAATGGTTTGGGACGTGGTCACTGCCGTGTCCGAGATGAATCACCCGAATCCATCTGTCCTGTCTTGGCGTCGTTACTCGGGGACGCCCAGAACGTGGGTGGTCGGCGACGTCATTAATTTTTGTTTCCATAACGTCTGACCAATGCAGATATCGTGTTACGATGGCATTGGAAATGTGCAGCCTCCTGTTGTTGGCTCATGCCTGCTCGAACCATTCCAATGGCTTCATGACGTTGAGCAGATGTTAATCTTGGCATGATGTGTATGTGACTTCTAATGTGAATTTGTGAAAGTTTGAATGACCACAGATCAAGCTTTCGACAGTGACAGCAATTTCTGAGTTTCACATGTTGTGTGCAGCTGCACGCGCTGCACGTGCAGTAACACATTGCAAGTCCATAGGCCACCATCAATGACGTCACGTCGCCTGGCACCTGCATGAGCGTTTGGTTGTCTCCAATACTTGCTATGTTTACACCTTTATTTATGTATAAAGACGCTGTCTGCCTATCTTTATATTTTCTGTGTGCACAGTTTCTTTATGTGGCCAGTATATTTTGAAGCACGATGCTCTTGTCGATATTCAGAACATGCGTTGTGACACTCAGACAGATACCATGAAAGTACATGGAAGAGCATAATGGATTGCCATCCAGTGGAAACATGTGTTGACATCCTACCTATTTGTGCCTAGGTTCGCCTGAAGCACAGCCCTACACGTTGGACATGGGAAAGGCTCTCGCCATGACAGCTATTGACGTCTACACATCACCGGATATGTTGTCAGAGATCAAAGAAGAGTTTAAGAAGTTTTTCAAAAACTGAATACGCTTTTTGAGCTGAACTACTCACCGTAACCAGAATAAGTATGTTTCCATACTTTTTGTAACAATATGATATTATTGAGTAATCATTTTACGTTATAATGAATGAGTGAGTAAGTAAGTATGGTTTTACGTCTCTTTAGCGGTATTCCATGTCACAGCGGGGGACACCAAAAAATGGGCTTCACACATTTTGTACCTTAAAATGCAGATATACACAATATACAGTATTGTCTACTTCTTTGGTGATGTTATAGGCTTTTGCCATGGTATGTTTGCTCGGATACGCTTTTCAAATAAGGGATTCATCTCGAAAGTACATAAAATACCACATGTTTTATGTATTATGATTAATGTCTTATATTTCACTGTGTCAGAAATATTTTTATACATATTTAGTAAACGCTGGAGTACAGGCGTCTCAAGCACAGCAGTTCACAGTTCTAAATTGCGTTGATTAAGCGTTCCAGAACTCGATAACTTTCCCATTAAGATAATACTACACGATATACTGATGCACTCTGTATAGGCGCGTTAAATCACCCACTAGCTAAATGTGCTGAGTCTGATAATGAAACAAATGCATCTCAAGTTGTCACATGTACACTGATATCTTGTTCGAAACGTGTTCAAGCAGTACTGTAGTTTTCGGTGACGTTAAAGTCTTTGTTTATGCATAATATTCAAGGATCAGGTTTCACAAACCGTACAGTGTACAGTTGAAAATCGGATTTGACCGAGACATTACTGACTTTATCAAAACTGTCAAACAAAAGTTCAAAAACACAACTAAAATACCACTAAAAGATACATATTTACATACCAGTGAACACTCATTTCTGTACGTTGTACAGTCAATATCAGACATTGTCACACTTTCCTGTGATGAACAGTTTATTGTCTAGCAAAATTACCAAAACATGACCAATATCGTGATTGTCACGTCAGACTGAAACCTAAACATATCTCTTCCCATATTCCATGCATCTCTATATTTTGCGGCTGATGTGGACCAAGAAAAGTTACCAACTGACTACTTTTATCAACATAACTGATGTTTTAAGCGCCTGGGTGATATGACGTGATAGAAGACCGTGCACGTCTTCGCTGATGATACAGCGAAATCTAATCACATTGAAATGGTTACCCGCACATATGTGTCAACAACTTACTGTATAAATTTGTATCATCATATAGTGTTGTGTTGTGTTGAGACATCCGTGTAACTGGGTATGCGTATTGTTGTTATGAGTGAGTGAGTTATTATTTAACGTCACATCGGCAATATTGCAGCCATATCGTGACGAGAACATATTTGACATTTAAATGGAATATATGTATATGATAAAAACCTGTCGACGAAGGACAGTAAAACAACTAGAATATCACAATTACAACTAAAACTAGTGTGGATCAGTTAAAACTAATAGCACTATTTGGACAATACAATATAAAAACTGGCTATAGATCGCCAACAACTGAAGGTAGATCACCAAATTAGGGACCATGGGGACTTACATTACTTTTGCTACCTTGTTGTTATGAGGTAAGGTGAAGTGAAATTGGGTTTAACGTCGTGCTTGAGAATATGTCGCTCATATGACGACGTGCATGCGTGTGTATGTGTATGTGCGGCTGCTTGTACTAGCCCAGACTGAAGCTGGTTTTATAGTGCTAGCCCACTGAGATACCATGCCGATGTGAAACATGAATACCCCACTCAGACACATTATACTGACTCCGAGCCGACCAGTGCTTGTTGTACCCATTAATGCAGAGCGCCAGGCAGGGACCAACAAGTACCATATTTTAACGTCTTTTGGTATGACGCGGTCGGGGATCGAAGCCGCGACCTTCCGCTCCCCGGGCGGACGCTCTAACCACTACAGCACGGAGGTGGTTTGTTGTTATGAAGTCAAACGATACTGAGCAGTAGCAAGCCTATATCCAATGTTGACAGACCTTCATAGACACAACTCCATGGTCCCTAGAGTGGAGATCTACCTTCAGTTGCTTTGATCTATAGCCTTTGTTATATTCTATCGTCTTGTATAGTTACAATATTGTAGATTTAATTACTAGTTTTAAAATTATATCTGTGATAAACTAGTTGTTTTGCTGTCCTTCGTTGACAGGTTTTTATAATTTACCTATAAGTATTATAAATGTACAATTGATATAGTCATGATATGGATGAAATACTGCCGATGTGACTTAAAATTTTAATTCACTCACTCACATAGACACAACTGAATGTCTGAATGACTTTTTCAAGGGACGCAACAGATGCATGACCAAGACCGCAGTGGCAAGTAGGTTGTAAACTCTCTTGTGAACGTTAGCGGGAACCAGTTGAAAATACAAATAAAACACATGGATAGCGTAGCGCATATTCCTTCGGAGTGTTTACGTGTTAGTGCTGGTGTGGCTGGTGATGGTATTGATGAAGTTAAGGCAGCTGATGATGATTATGATGTTAATAATGACAATCAGAATGACGTCACAGCCCATTCAGCATACATATGCAGCTTTAACGAGTTTCACGTATTATGCCGGTGAGAATTAAATTCAGGATGTATTGTATAAACGATCTGACATTGTGTTGTCAATTGAATATTTTATGATCATGAAATATATACGGTCAACATGCAGGTTGAGCTGAGCTGTTAATTTAAATCGTTCAAAAAATAATCCTAATAATAGCGATAATACGAATTGTTTGTTCTGCTGATGACGCGCAGAACTCGTTAACGCATTATATATACTCACGTTGGGCTTGTCAACAAAGAACCGAGGTATTAAAGAGGCGAGGCGAGTTGAGTTGAGAAAGATATCAAAAGTGTATTCGTCATGGTATTTGATTGCAAAGAAATAAGTCCGCGTTGACATAACGTCGGCTGGGAAATCAAACTATGTGACAAATGAGTGAGTATGTGTGAAAGTAGGAGAACAGTGACGCACGAAATGATTCACAGCTGTTTTTTTAGTTGACTTAACGTCAAAGATAAATCTTCTCCTTGAAATACCGTCACGTCGGTATCGCTGGAAGGGAGACAACTCGTGATGGATTATCTGCAAGCAACAGCTTCATGGAATGATTGTAGTTCACAATTCAATATAGGATTCAATGCGGACTCTTGGCAAAGATGACTCGACCCACTTCGCCACTGTCAGTCGAATAAAAAATATTGTGACCGACTCCGTAACTCTTCGGAAATTTTCCAAGGATTACGGCATAAAAAAAAGAACACCGAGAAGCTATCGTAAAATGGTAAGTGTCCCCGGCAATACGAAAATATAACTGCACACACAAATATCACTAATGTCACACACACACACGCACGCACGCACACATAAAGAAAGAAAAAAAAGAAAGAAAGACAAAAAAAATGCAAGAGAAAAAAGGAGTGGGAATCGACCAAATTGAGGAGCTACGCTACCCCGACGCCTTGTTACTCGAATTAAACGCGATCGAATGAATCTTTTACATGTACGTACATACAATACCCAACCTTGAAGATCCAGGTTAGTTGATCTTCAGCAAACCGATGCTCGTCGTTAGAGGCTCGCAGGGAACATTTGATGACATGACTGCGTATATCAATGTCCATGAAGCTAACCACTGCCCAGACTCGATGACACTATCCACACAGTGTCTACACAGTGTCTACACAGTCATCAGTATGAAACATTTTAACTGGATATTCGCAGACATATGATCGCTGATTTCTATTAAACTGTCAGTTTGGTGCCTATTTATTGTGTGTGTCATAACGACATTGACAGAACGAAGAATCAAGAAGTCATACCCTTCCCAACATCTTCCCCATATACAAAAGAAAATCACTAGATACGGAGTCTATAGTTAGAATATAGCTTGCGGTTATAGTCAACAGACCCATGAACTATTTTCAGTGGCTACATAGAAACATTTATGCCATTTGATATGCAAGAAGTCTGGGGCAAAGAGTTGTATGAGGACATTACAGCTAGATCAGGTTCAAGACGGGACGGCTTGCAATACATCTCCCACCAGCTTAAAAGTCAGAGTCGGAGTCAGGCCGCTTAATGCGATAGTATTATCTGAATGGAACTGTCGACAAATACATAAAGAACTGGCAACGGAGACATCAAGTCTTGTCTATTCAAGAACCTTTAAATCCTCATATATATTGTGACCCAAACATGTCATTTTGTAGATCTCATATAGGAATTTACTGGGGATGCAATTTCGATTCGGTTCATTGATTGAATAATAAAAAATATAATTAGAATGCTTGCCATGAACACATACAAACCGACATTGAATGACCTGTTCATGTTATTATGTTTGTTAAATTATCATAGTAACAGGTACATGTAGACGGTTTGTTTTGACTTTTCGTATCCCAGCTATTTCTGTGGACCAATCCTTTGACCATCAAACCGATCCGTCATAAGCACAAACAGAAGAAGATGCTTTGTTTATGTTTCAACCTGAACCTTGCAGTTCGATCTGCACATCGTAGGCAATGAGATGATGTGATAAACAAATGTTGTTTTCCATACACCTCCATGAATTTCACATGTTTGTTTCATAATAATAAAAATAATACTGTCCCTTTTGAAATAATTCACTCTCATTCCAATAAAATTTAATGTCTGTTGTCTCACGTGTACGTGGTCCATAGTCCGTGTTTTAATATTGATAAATGTCAGCTCGATTTGTACTGAATAGATTATTTTAGAATTATCAGTGATTAGTTTTTAGACTGTAATTAAGTGATAATGTTTTACCGTGATTCGTGACAGATACAGTACTTGATTTCTTCTCGTCACTATATGGCTGAAATATTGCCGATGTCGCGTTCAATTTTAACACACTCACTCACTCACACTTATGTACACGGCTTGCACACGTTTTATACCTCATGTGCGAAGAGATCACACAATTAATAACCATACTTCTTTATTAAAGAGCATTTAACCGGATCACACGTGGACCGTGCTATCTATGTTATCAGCTGGCCATTGTAAAGGAGCTATCAGTACATCCGTACATCGTTGTGACTGTATCACTGCATTCTGTAAAATCTACTATACATCTCAACAAATGGTTTACCCCCGATACTTACGACTAGTAAAAAATCTTGTAAAAATCTATTAATATGTAACAAAAGTGTTGCTAACATGATTTTACACAGTTGCACAAGTAAAGAATCGACTTTACCTGAAAATGTTGATTTTGATGAGATTTCAGTTGAAATTGTGCAGCAAAGAGTATGCACTGTCTGGCTATGAAACTCCAGATTACTTTCGGAAATCTGCATTCGTTTTGAAGGAGTTTCAAGGTCAAATTACTACGCCACGACACTGAACATCGTTATTGAAAGTAATGTACGCTGGACATTCCCAATCTTCTGTTGCCAGGCGTCTGAATGTTAGTCTGAGCATGATATCACGGCTTGCAGCTCGTTACAACCAAACAGGTATAACCAATGACCGTCCGGGTTCTACATTTGCGTGATCGTACTGCTACGAGTGAGAGCACAACAGCCAGGGTGCCTGGACTTCGGAGGATATCCGGTCAAACTGTACGGAAGAGATTGAGAGAGATTGGACTGAGAGCCCGGAGACCCGACGTCGAGACCATGCTACGTCGTCACCATCCCTTTCAGCGTCTCCATTATCTACTTGGTTTTATAGACATTTCCTTCTTCTAAGCTTATGTAAAATGTCATGTACTAAAGTCTAATTGTGGACGAGTTATGCATGTTTGAAAATGCAACATTTTCGCAACAGATTTCTGGGTTATGCGTGTCCTTTTTGAATAGTAAACATCGACTCTTACTTTGTATTGTAGAATGTTATGTATAAAAGAATTCTAAAGTTTCAGAGCATCAGTAATAAACAAAACAGTATGTTGCGTGATCATCTCAACATTCACCACACACGACCTTGAACTTCGTGGTGTGAATAAGAGTAACGTCCCTTTGAATAAGTAGACAGTTTGAAAATCGACGTCATATCAGCAGATACAGTCTGTCGTGACTATTGTTGGCTCAGATCGGATGGTGTTGCTTAACGTTAATTACAATACGGTTCATAACAGTTGAACGATCTGTTGACATGACAGAGTGAAATCCCATGACAAACTCGATGACTCGATCCTTCCGTGCCGAGTTTGAAGGTACATGTTTCTCTTCGTTGAGGAAAATGGATTATTTTGCTTTTATTTAACTTTATGACATTGTGTAAAGTTTCATGTTATTTCATTCACCTCGTTGAGTATGTACACCGAAACATTGTGTGCATTACAATAAAGAAGCTGACAGCAATAAATTCCCTCCCTTGAGGGAAGCACTACGCAATGCCACCATATAAATGCTCCTATGAATGTGACAATATTATTGTTTGTTATAATCGATTTCACTTTTGTAACATGTCGCCCCTCCAGAGAACCTCTTGTCGAATCATCAGCTATGAATTTTCTAGTTACACCAGCTACAATTGATATGCAAAATCAAGTGAATAATGAATACATTTCTACAATCATCCTTGTTAGAAACCTTCATCGTTACATCTCGTACATTTCAAAACTCTAAAGAGCGAAGACAAGCCTTGTTCTGAGGTACAATCGTTAAAATGACACCTAACGGGCATTCGTTCAATAATCTAGATTTATCTGTCTGAGATAATGAGATATTGGGAAACGGCTTCCGCAAGATAAAATTTCCTAAAAGGTGATTCATTTCCAAAATAACTCTTAAATGACATTTTGAGTGGTTGTAAAACCTTTGGGCTTTATGAAGAGTATGGTCTCAGTAATGTTCCACTGACGGGACACCAAAATAGGCTCCACGCATTGTCATCATGCGGGGAAATCGACGAACCACCACTAGGATACCGCATCACCATTACCATTACGTTATACCTGTCGTAAAATGGGAATATATCTGTTATTTGTTTGACAAATAAGTTTTATGAGTAACAATGTAATTTGTTGATTGGTTTGTGCCCCACAGAATGTTGCCTGTTCCAAAGGAACATTTCGATTGAAAATACATTTATGTGTTCATGAAGGAACATTAAGGCTGAAGATTATTTTATTTTTCACAGTTTCCACGTTATGGTGTGAATGAAGAAATATAGCCTTATCATTATCATCCTGCATGTTCAGAACGCATAGCAAACTGGACAGAAACAATGACGATATTATATATATAAGCAACAATCCAAGCAGTTCCTGTAAGCCAACATTGGTCACCTAAGTCTCCCCTTCCTAATCACACGGCGTGACTAGTCAGTCATGACCTAACCACTCATAAAACAAGGGAAGTGTTGTGAGTGCCCTTTCTACTCCGTGCTCTAACTTGAGACCGAAGTTAAACCGCCGTGAGATATTTACATGTAAGGACTATCAAGCTTGAGAGCAATTTAACCCCAGAATAACTTCTCCGATTACAGGTCTTGTGAAGCGTTAACGTCAACTGTCTGGTATCTATAAATCTGGAGACAGGAGACGACTTGCAACGTAATTTAGACCCCATCCGTCTTGACTTACATGTACGGCTACACGTGTCCTACACATGTCCTACATGTACGGCTACACATGAAAATCAGAATAAAGGACGAGAACCAGTGACCATGCGACATCTGACAAATTAATCGGATTCATCGTACTGCACAAGACAGAACCACTCAGAGGACTGTAGACTGCAAATGTTCTTATGTCACTGGTGGCTCATACACTCATGGTATAGGGCATCACATCTGTTACTGAGGTGACGACAAACACGCACACAAAACCAGAACAGTTGACAGGTTCCAGATCCATATTGACTGATGTCGTGCTTGACATGCCCTGCTAAAAGCCAGACTTGAACCCTCTTTGGAACGTGTCAGTGAGTACGACGACCGATCACACAAATGAAGTTAAGATCCTCTTGGCTCATCACACCAATAGTCTCATAACCTGGTTGCAACACTTTCCTTTGATCTTGGCAATTCTTTATTTCTGTCTCCATCGTCTGAGATCGAGCTGGAATGAACATTGCTTTCAATATCACAGGAAGCTGAGGTATAACTATATTATTGTTGTAGCTATGTCCAAGGCAGGTTTCAATATCCTTTGACTGTGGATCAATGTAACGATACTACAAAGTCTTTATTGAGTTGTTTCAGCATTTCACTACAAAAAATACACAATAATAATAATCCCCATCGACAAAGAGTTATCTTCATGTGACATTCACACATGCAGTAACACTTTCTGAAAAGTATATACATACAATGTAGATCGCATTACGATTGTACCTATGCCATCTACAGTAGCCTCCCAAAAATCCTTGCTGCACCCTTTAAATATCCATATGTCACATTCACTGGAAGACTGATGTTGAAAATCTTGATAACACGTTGTAACACACACGGAATCGATCTCCATAGCTGGAGGAACGCATTACAAGAACACAAGGGAATTGGTTAAGCCGTTGTATCATCTGCTTCTTAAGGGACGTTGTACTCCCATCACTGCATTTTGTCATCTCTAGAAGACAGTAATACAACTATTTGGTACATTGTGCGACGACTTCATGCTATCAGAATTTGACAAAACCCATTAAGGACAAACAGACCTGTTAAAACGTGCTTGCTCGAAACTTTCAGCACGAGTAATGTTTGTTGCTCTTAAAGGAGCAAGTTTCATTCATGCAGTCAATCTCTTCCTGTTATGCTGTTATGCATGTTTCCTTGAAATTCTTGCCCTTGTTTCCTTGATCTTGTTTCTAAATGTGCTACCTCTAATAGTCATTATGCATCATAATGCCCGACGTGGGCTTACCAGAAAGTATCACGACAACTGTGAGCGGGAACCTGTCTCCTGAAAATAAACCCTAAACCAAAGATAACAACCGAGGAAGATTCGTCATACTGTTTTAGGATTTCTAAACAACAGTAGAACCATTTTGCATACTCGCAACCTTTTCAGGTCATTTCGGGTCCAGTAAAATACCTTTCTATTACTTTAATGTTGCGTATGTTTGTACCAGTTCCGTAAGAATTATGCTTTGACGTTTCTTTCATTTTCAAAGTAACGAACGCAAGTTACCAATTTTATACGTAAACATCGGTGACTGCACGAATGCCAATACGAAAGGGTCACAGAATACTGAAGAAACCAATCTTAAACTGTTTGAACATCAAACAACGCCGGGCATGCATGCCACCCTGGATGATGATATTGATGATGATAATGATGATGATGATGATGATGATGATGATGTATGAGTGGATGAGGAATTTGCACACAACTGGGGGATATGGAGCATCAGTTATCAGAACATATCTGCACGAGTATAGCAGAATGAAAAAACGAACGAATGAAAAGATGTACTTTTCGGGCATCAACAATGAACTGTAAACAGGATGTACATGTAGCTTCAGTTACAATATCAATGTGTGCTATAAACTCGCAAACATATCATATCGATATATCCATCCGTAGAAATGGGATCTGTGCATTGGCTGGAATACATAAGGATGCTTTCATATTTACCAGTTACTACGTTTGATTAAATTGGCAGACACCAGTTGGATTACAAAATGTAGCTATGTTTTACCAACGTTTTGACCCCGAAACAAAGAGACACCTATTCGATTTCACGCACCATGAAATTTCAGCACTGCACCAATGCAGTAAGCCTTCCTCCAAAACCTGATCCGAATGGTAAATGCAATAGATTAGATAAAATAAATCATAGACTGAATACTAAAGTAGAGTTTTTCAAAAGTTCTTAGTCTACCTATGATGGTCTCAGCCACACATCATATCTGATGTACGTGACTCAACTGAGTGAAATGCAATATGAAACAAGCCAATATATGAAACATAGAATTGGGACGTCATTAATGTTTGCTCATATATATGTTGTCCCTATTGTGACGTCACGATATGTAAGTAATGACGTCATACTGTGACTGCTACAATTTCCCTGATATATATATGTATATATATATATATATATCAGGGAGATTGTAGCAGTGACAGTATGACAGTATGACGTCATTACATATATATATATATATATGTGTGTGTGTGTGTGTGGTCATGTTTTTGTTGCTTCTCTTTGCTCCCATGGCGACAGTGTTTATAAAAGGGAAGTTGTGCATCATTAGTCTGTGGAAAATAAATCTAAATAATAAATGAGCTATAAGGACTGTGCTTTAGACTTACAGATTCTTCGTGTTTTCGTTTCACGGTTAGTCTGGACCAGTCAGGTAGTCTTACGTTTCGCCAAACAGGATACTATCTAGCTCTGGTTTAAGCTGATCCTGAAAGGTTCTTGCAACGTTTCTTTTCTGATGAATGAGTCCAAACAGCAATGAAAACGGTGGCGACATTTGATATCACCACCCCCAAAGCAGCAAAGACCGTCCTATCAAAACGATATTTGTCTCTGTAAATAGCTCTAAAATTGCTGATTGCGGTGTTAACCAATATTCACTCACTGTCAAGGATGTCATCGTGATAGATTGTCTTCCAAAGAATAATGCACTTTAAGAGAAAAAAAATGGTACTTTTAATTTCAAAGAAGTACGAGACGTATGAAGGTTATGAGTTGGAGTAATAATGCCCCGAGTGCAAAGCACGTATTACAATGGCTTACAACCCACGAGTGTGGCTTTGAGCTCCTTCAACAACCACCCTATTTTCTATTTGGCTCCATCAAGATTTCATTGTTCCCGAACATTAAGAAATATCTAATCAAAATCCTTTTCATCTCTTAATATCAGCATTGTGGATAGCAGTGAGAATGACATGATGACATCTCTCTAAACGAGTTAGCTAAAGCATATCAATGTTGGGATTACACTGAGAAATTAAACTCTTTAGGTAAAGTCTATCTATATCAGGCTGTGGACTCATCATTCACCTCTCCAACGTGAATACGGTATATCAATGTTAGTTTGAAAAAAGGAATGAATTTCACTGGCAACCAGAAACCGTCAGTATTGTATGAGTTCCATTTTTACAGTTTAAAACGGGTGACATAATACCCATCACTGTCATTCTTCGACGCGTTTGATAAAAAATAGTGTCTACTTTGTCTCACAGGTGGCATCAAGTGACCGATGAGGGGGAAAAATACCGCGTAATGCAGTATCGCGTTCACCAGGTTACGTAGAATCTCATTTAAATCTGTTTGCATTTCTGGAATTTAATTTCATACTATGAAAGTCAATTACTTCACAATATTTGTTAGATAAAGCAATGGTTGGTTACTGTTACTGTTACCAATGTCTGCACAACCATGCACTGCATGGAGTCAGATAACCCCTTCCAGTTCCAATTATAACAATACATACGGGAAGGAGGAGTTCTGTAAGGATCAAAGTCTCAAATCAAAGCACAGTACCAGGATCAGATAACTCGAATGCAATAATAGCCTGACTGAAAAAAAATCTCGTTTACTAAATGTCGTATGTGGGTGCTGAAGGCCTGCATCCCATTGGAATTTAAACTCAGATTAAAAAAAAGAGCAATATTGTGTGACACACATGACTTTGGACATTACTACTGCTTTGGACCGCCTCCGTGGTGTAGTGGTTAGAGCGTCCGCCGGAAGAGCGGAAGGTCGCGAGTCCGTCATACCAAAAGACGTTAATTATGGTACTTGTTGGTCCCTGCCTGGCGCTCTGCATTAATGGATACAACAAGGACTGGTCGGCTCGGAGTCAGTATAATGTGTCTGAGTAGGGTATTCATGCTTCACTGCGGCATGGCATCTCAGTGAGCAAGCACTATACAACCAGCTTAAGTCTGGGCTAGTATAAGCAGCCGCACATACACACGCATGCACGTTGTCCTATGAGCGAAATATTCTAAAGTGCGACGTTAAACCCCATTTCACCTCACCTAATACTGCATTGCCATTAGCTCTATTGCTATAGACAAATAAACTGTCTTTACTGTTTTCAATGCAGTGGTATGCCGTTGAACTGAAAGGTCTTATTTTCTTTGTCACTGGTAAAGAAATATTTATGCGTGGAAATCTAATTGTCTATTTGTCCATGTAATGCAATTCCACAGACAGTTTCATCGGGCTAATACCTTGTCATCGTGTTTTCAAACCATTTGATCTCCACCTGTCAATTCCATCCACTTGTGACATTTCATGTTCTTCAAAGAAGACAATCCTTTCATGTTTCCTCAAGCAAATTTGACGAAATGGATTCTCCACGATATCATTTTACATACACCCACATGAAGTCTAAGAATCATATGTTCATTACGTATGGCTTTACGTTTGTTAACTACTCTGCAATTACGTTGGGTACCGACCCTTCTGTCTGTGGTGCACTGAAGGGTTCTGCGCATTCACACAGATTACAGATAATCAACATTAAGTATGGGAGCATACATGTATGTATTGATCGAGTGGGTTTCCTAACTTTCTTTTGTTGGAATTTGCAGGGGTAGCAGTGATTTAGAGGAGTTTGGAAACATTAACATAGCATTCATTGTTAGCAAATACTATAAACATGTGGTCGTTAACCATCAGATAAAAGGAGCAGCTCTTGGCATCGGTACTGTGTTAACACTGCAGCGACAAATCTTTAGAATTTGACATGCTGGGACTTTCATGATTTATAACGTCGTTATTGGGCCAATTATCACTCATGGGGACTCATTGAGAAAGATGAATCATGATTAGAATGCACGTATTACTGAATGCTGGAGAGGACAGGACAATCCTTTCAAATTGTTTAAGCTTGGGAAATTGTTTCTTGTACAGGTTTATAAGTATTTTTCTGCTTTTGCTGCATTTCAGTATAGCACGTCTTCTGGATTGATTGTTGTAAAGACAAGCGATGTTTGCTTTGGACGCCTGGAATCTCATTGTACGTGTCAATAAAAACGTCATACTAATGTATTCAGAAAGAAGACATGGAATGAACACTGTGAAAAATATAAGCCAACAATACTGGAGCACACCATTTAACAATGTTATTCCAAAGTGTTCAAATTTATGTTCAAATTAACTGTTTTGATATACTTATTTGTGGCCAGGGAGGAAGCCTTGCCATGCATAGCTCTTTATAAAGGGGTTTCACGACAAGAATCGAAGGATATATAAAATGATCATATTTAGTTAACTTCACAGCCCAAAACATGTAATTGTATAATAATGGTAGAAGGATATCGTTTCCCTTCTGTTTCTTTGTTAAAGACCACCCTAACAGAAATGATCGTGACATTACAAATTTATTTGTCTTGACAGTTGTATTGGTATTTAGTAAAAACTATGCACCTCTTTGCACTGGGAGATCATGAAAGGTTGCCCTCAGTTGATCTCAATACAAGTACAGGACAGGAGACATAAACTGGAGGAAGATGTGGAACACCACCTGATAGTTGTCTTTATAGACTATAAAACAATAGATAAGAAAATATAGTTAGGCAATCCGTCCAAATACAAAAATTCCCCCAAATTCTAATATTAACGACAAAACTCTGTCCACATCCGCACGACATAATTCATGAGTCTGCGTTTGTTTTGACGGCGTATTCAGTAGTATTACAGCTGTACAACGTGGTCTTTAAGATATCAGGTGTTCACAAGTCAGTCAGACGAATGAATATGCACAATCAAACAGCTGCCTGGAACGGAATATATGTCAACCAGCGGAAACGTTTCAGATGAGTTATATCTAATGCAATCGTAATGCCTTCAATATCGATATTGACCAAGTGTCTTTGTGGACGTTTGAGTATCACCAGCAAAAGCAATTTCCTGGTGGAAGGAAATTTCCTTTTTTCATATTCAAAACTGCATAATGTATCACGAAGGCATAAAATGTTTATGGTCAACAGTTTCCTTTATTGTTTGTAACGATGTTTCATGGCTTCTCATTGCCTTCTCGTCAGTCTCTCCTTCATCACAGATATAGTGGGAAAGAATTAGCTTTAAAATGATGTTTGTCTATAAATGTTTCTAGTTCCCTCATTCTTTCAATTTCAAAATGACTTAAAGATGCAATGTCCTGCGGGCAGAGAACCCAGCTCGCATTTGATACACACTAGCTCGTGAATTACAAAAGTGTTTCAGCAATGTAAATATAAAGTATAAATATGTTGGCGGCCTTAATGATTTTTTGAGGGTGAAAGACAGTTGTAGACATCAGGCCCTGATCATAATCCTTATCAGTGTTCCTTACTACGAATCTCTTACCTTTGAATTCAGCATAGCCCAAGATGGTAAAACTGGCATCTAAAATACGGCTTTTTTCAGAATAGATTTTAAGAATGAAAGTTCAGTGATGATCTTTCATGCGGAAATATTTTGCAATGTATTCTTTGTTTCGTAATGGTGAGTAATGGGCTTTATCTTATGACGGGTGGTAAGGCAATACCCTGTTGCAGAAATCAGAGAATGTTTCTTTACAAAGTGAATATTCGAAAAGCAAACTAACTACAATGTAGATGGAGTACCAGAGTAACGCGCAAGAAAACGCACTATCCAATGGTACCACTAAATATTTGCATTCAGATATGTACTATTATTGAGAAAGCTGAGATAACCATAAATCCATATGAACTATCTTCCAGTGTGAGATAATTCCACCAAAACATGATAACTTACACCAAGTATATATGCATAATAATAAAACGCAATTACCTCACCGGACAATAACTCCCTGATAAGTCAACTGAACATATAAGTTAGCAGTGTCGGAAACAACCCAATCAAGGGAAACGAGAGAATCCTGCGTCCACTTGGCCGTGTCAGGTGTACTTGTACGACCCAGTGACAATATAGTCCCAGATACCGAAAACCATTCTCTAACTTTCACAGCGTTGAGTCCTTATAAAAGTGCTGTGAATATTATATATACAAACAATTCACAAACTTAACAAGACAGGTGGTGATATTTCTGTGCATACATTTTTTGTAGTGAGTGAGTGAGTGAGTGAGTGAGTGAGTTAGTTAGAATTTAACGTCACCTCGGCAATATTTCAGCCATATAGTGACGAGAAATGTTTTACATAAACAATAAATTAAAGTTGCTCAATTATCAGTCATCGAAAGACTGTAAAATAACTAGAGTATCACAGATGGAGTCTAAAACTAGTATAAACATGTAAAACTATTTTATTTACGAAAACAACACAATATAAAAACGGGCTATAGATCGCCAATACATTGTTTGTAGAGCTCTTGCGACCTCTTCCCTTCGCAATTGTTAATAGTTTGCTTTCGCCAAAATATTCCTGAAGACTTTCCCATTTTAGTTGGGTTGGCGACTTCTTGAACGATATTGAAATTTACTAACCGATGGGAAACTTATATTGTTCTCTAATTGATATTTTCTTTGCAGATGTGTTTCATGATGGTCAATACAATTTTGCAAAACCTTGATAACGAATGTTCGATGGCTTTTGTCATGGACATATTCTTCTCATATGGAACATCACTGAATCAGAACCAACGTTGGCTTTGTATGAGTCCAGGTGTCTGGTGGGCAAATAACAATGTCACTGTCGTGCATTACTTTTGCGTGTCCATTTGATTTTCCTCATAAATTCCACAGAAGTGTTTGTGAAAACTTCTATTTAGGAGATAACCCTAGTGTGTTTGAAAATCAGAGACATGCTTTACTGAATTGATGGCGACTAAATTTCAACTGAAATATTTAGTCGCCATCAATTCAGTAAAGCATGTCTCTGATTTTCAAACACACTAGGGTTATCTCCATTCTACCATGACCCATTTAAAATCGAACTTCCTCGCTCTGCGGAAGACACTGCGTAATCCGGCATGGGACGAGAGGCGAATTGAACTCGTCTGTGAAGGGAGCGGTAGGTGCCGTTGGTATTTTTTTAACATTACAACATAACAATATTCTGTCCAAAGAAATCAAACTACTGTTTATTCAAGGCAATTATGTAATACCCGAGATCTTGGGGTTTTTTTCATCCCAACTCCACACTACTAAAACCAGCCTATTGTTTTGTGTGCCGTGAAACTGTACCCCCTGGCCACACTATAATGGAATCGTTCACCTACTTATTTTCTTCGAAGTGAACAGTTACGCAACAGTTTGAAATGGCGGACGAGCCAGTGTTTACATTTTGCGAAAGGTTGAAATTTGAAGTGACAGTGGACAATACTTGACTGACTGTTGAATCTGAACCCTGCAGAGTGAGTGAGTGAGTTATTATTTAACGTCACATCGGCAATATTTCAGCCATATCGTGACGAGAACATTTGACATTGTAATAGAATATATATAGTTATTATAAAAACCTGCCGACGAAGGACAGTAAAAATACTAGATAATCACAGATATCAATATAAAACTAGCGAACAAAGCTAAAATATTCCAATTAAAGAAGACAATACAATGTAAAAAATGGGCTATAGATCGCCAACAACTGAAGGTAGATCACCATACTAAGGCCCATGGGGACTTACATTACTTTGCTACCTGCATGGACCCTAGCTGGATTTACACCATCCCTTCAGCCATTGGCGTTTATACTGAGATTTAGCCATAAATTAAAATGACAAAAATACTACGATTAAAAACCTGGTAGGCTGAAATTTACTTGAAATGTTTTGGGACTTACGTACCCTCTCAGGAGGACAATAATTTTACGCTACTTCAACCCCCTTTGAGGGCACTGCCACTAACAATCTAAGTTACTAATCAAATCTACCAATAATTAAAATACATATATGTACAGAACATATTAATCAAAATTCATTCATTAAATCAATTTCTTTTAAAAAGCCAATAATTAAATGAAAATTAACAGTGTTAAAAAGATCCTTAACTGTTTTCACATTGAAGTATTTATCCCTTATGATGGAGAATTCAACACAGTCAAGCAGGACATGCTTGACCGTGGTTCTCTCATCACAAGGGATACAAAACGGAGGATCCTCACCTTTCAATAGGTATGCATGAGTGTATCTAGTGTGGCCAATACGACATCGTCGCATGATGACCTCTTCAAATCTGGACTGACAACCCAAGTAGGTATAACCAATATAGGGTTTTATTTCATGTAATTTATTGATACCTACTTGGTTGTCCCACTTCTTTTGCATCAGATCACGGATGTAAGTTCTAATGCCAGCTTTATAATCAGAATATGGAATAAGAAGTGGTGTCACAGATTTGTTGAGTGCTGCCTTGGCAGCAAGATCAGCCATTGTGTTCCCAGAAATGCCAACGTGGCTGGGTAACCAACAAAAGACGATGTCGCATTGGCCAGTAGCAAGATCATTATATAATTCGATTATTTCAATTAAAAGTGGATGTTTGCAAGAGAGATTTTTAATCGCCTGAAGGCAAGAAAGAGAGTCAGAAAATATTATATATTGTTTATGTTTGGGATGTCTTTGAATATATTTAAGAGCTGTTAATATGGCGTTTGCTTCTGCTGTAAATATAGAGCTGTTATCAGGTATTCTAGAAGATATTGTTCTGGATCAATGACAGTGGCACATGCCACCGCGCCACCATCCTTGGACCCATCTGTAAATAAAGATTTGTATGTATTATATTTGATTTTTAATTGATTATATTCTTGTTTATACTGTAATTCATTAGTTTCTGATTTTTAAACTTTGTCAGTGTTAGGTCAACTTGTGGCCTCACCAATTGCCAAGGAGGAGAAGAAAGAAGACGGGAAGGAGCTATAGTTTCCAGCTCAATGCCGGCAGCAGAAATGAATGGTTTAATTCTGTGCCCAAGAGGCGGAACAAGAGAAGACTTTTTGTCGTATAAATCCTCGTAGAGAGGATTAAAACACAATTAAATGCAGGATTTGACTCGTTAGAATATAGTTTAGTTACATACTGCAAGGATAATTTTATACGGCGTTGGTTAAGAGATGGCTCATCGGCCTCGACGTAAAGACTGTCAATAGGAGAGGTTCTAAAAGATCCAAGACAAAGTCTTAGACCTTGGTGATGGATAGAATCAAGTATTTTAAGGTTGCTTTTACAGGCTCCACCGTATACAATGGAGCCGTAATCAAGTTTCGAACGGATGAGAGATCTGTAGAGGTGTAGGAGGGTAGTTTGGTCCCCTCCCCACTTAGAATTTGAAACGACTTTCAACAGATCAAGTGCCTTCAGGCATTTAGCTTTAAGTGACTTAATGTGTGGCAGAAAAGTTAAATGCGAATCAAAAATAAGACCTAAGAACTTGGCCTCCTTCACAACTTTGATGGGTGTGCCATTTAGAGATAGTTCCGGATCTTTATGCGGTTTATATTTACGGCAGAAATGTATACAATTAGTTTTGGATTTAGAAAATTTAAACCCGTTTTCAAGACACCATTTATTTATTTTGTTTAAACACATCTGCATTTGCCGTTCAATGGTATGCATATTTTTACCACGACAAGAAATATTAAAATCATCCACAAATAACGAGCCATCTATGGAATCGTTTAAAACTTTTGATAAACTATTTATCTTTATACTAAATAGTGTGACAGACAAAATACTGCCTTGTGGAACACCCTGATCCTGATTGTAATGATCAGACAGGGTAGATCCCACGCGGACTTGAAATTGTCTGTCCTTTAAAAAGTTGGCTATAAATTGAGGCAAACGGCCTCGCAAACCGAAGCCATGTAAATCTTTTAAAATGCCATATTTCCAGGTAGTGTCATATGCCTTTTCAAGATCAAAAAAGATAGACACAGCGTGTTGTTTATTAATAAGAGCGTTTTTAACAAATGATTCCAAACGCACTAAGTGATCGACAGTACTTCTGTTTTTACGGAAACCACATTGTATATCTGTTAGAAGGTTATTTGTTTCCAAGTACCAAACAAGTCGATTATTTATCATTCGTTCCATGGTTTTGCAAACACAGCTAGTTAGTGAAATAGGTCTATAATTTGACGGATCCGTATGATCACGTCCAGGTTTAGGTATAGGTACTACTATAGCGTCACGCCATGAGGGAGGAAAGTTACCTGATGTCCAAATATCATCAAAAATATTTAAAAGCGTTTCTAGACAGGATTCTGGTAAATGCTTCAGGAGTTGATAATGTATGTTATCAGCCCCTGTAGCAGTATCGTGAGCTTGTTCAAGAGCAGTATGGAGCTCATGAAGAGAAAATAGTTCATTATAGTCTTCACCGTTATCTGAATTGAAATTAATGGTTTTCTTTTCTTGTTGTTTTTGATATTGTTGGAATTTAGGTACATAATTAGAAGAGGAAGAATGTTTAGCAAGAGTTTCCCCCAGTTTGTTCGCAATATCTGATTTATCAGTAAGTAATTGTTCTCCATGTTTAAGATGATGGACGCTAGATTTGGTACCTTTACCTTTAATTTTCTGTATCATGTTCCACACTTTAGACATGGGAGTTCGAGAATTTATTTTGGATACATAATTTTGCCACGATTGGCGTTTATTCTGTTTAAAGGTACGGCGCGCTTTAGCATTTAAAATTTTAAATTTATTTAAATTATGCACCATAGGGTGGCGACGGAAATAATGTTCTGCTTTTTTCCTTGCCTTTCTAGCTTGTTTGCATTCATCGTTGAACCAAGGTTTTCGAATATGTGGAATTGCAGAGGACTTTGGTATACATTCATCAGCTATGATGTTCAGTTCATCAGAAAAGCATTTGATAGCATCAGGAACATCAACAAAAAATTCAGGTTTAAGTTTCGTAACACACAGCAGTTCATAAAGAGGCCAGTTAGCCTTTCTAAAATTCCATCTTGATGATGGAGGAACATCAGATGGGGTTACAGGTTTTAGTAGAGTAGGAAAATGATCACTTCCACAGAGATCATCGTGAACTGACCATTCAAATTCATTCAGTAAGTTGGAGTCAGTTATTGACATATCAAGAGCTGAATATGATCCTGTGCCAGGATGTAAATATGTATTTGTACCATCATTATATATACATAAATTATTATTCGAAATAAAATCCTCCAAAACTTGACCTTTTGCGTTTGTGGCCACACCACCCCAGAGAGGGTTGTGCCCATTCAAATCACCCATGAATATACAAGGCTTGGGTAGTTGATCGTAGAGAGTTTGTAGATCAGCCTGCTGAAGAGTTGATGAAGGTGGAATGTACAATGAACACAGAGTAAGTGTAACGTTCAAAGTAATTCGCACTGCAACTGCTTGAAGATTAGTTTTTAGTGTAACAGGGCTATGAATAACATCATTCCTTACAAGGATTGATGATCCTCCAGTGGCTCTAGCACCAGGTGGAGAAAAACAATGATATGCATTATAGTGACGGAAGTCAAAAGTATTTGTCTGCTTTAGATACGTTTCTTGCAAGCAGAAAGCTGAAGGTTTAAAGTCTTGGACTAATAGGTGCAGTTCATTAAGATTAGTGTTTAGGCCTCTGCAATTCCACTGAATAATATGTGAAGAAACTATTTCTTCGGAGGGTTTATTGGGGATCTACCCCTTGCTTTCCTTGAGGGCGACAAGCTATGTGCCCGCATTTGGATGTTTTCGGACACATCCATGTCCTCTAAGGATCCAAACTTGTTAAAAATTTGGATTTGGTCATTTGAACCTTTGGAGGCTCTGCTACTTTGGCATTTTTTGCAAATCATTTCTGGCTTTGATTTTATGCTTGGTAATATGTTTCCCATTATTTTGTGATTGATGTTTTGGTATGGGCTGTAATGATGATGACGAGGATTGTTCTGGAGAAGATGACCGTGACTGAACTTGAAGTGTTTTTGGAATTGATTCAGCTGTCTGAGTGGACTGGTTGGGTGAGTATATTTCAGGTTTTTCTGTATCCACCCATGTCAGATCAGTTTGGCAGAGTGTTGATGAAGTGGATACAGTGACTTTGTGACTGACGGCAGAGGGCGCTCTCGTAATTGAGGCATAAGATGTATTTGGTTCCGGTGTGGGAACAAGAAGTTTCTTAGCATCAGCAAAACTGATATTCTGTGTAAATTTAATTTTATTGATCTCCATTTGTTGCTTCCAGATTGGACATTGTTTAGAGAAAGAAGAATGTGTCCCAGAGCAGTTGACGCATTTCTTAATGGTATTATTGCAATCCTCAGTAACATGAGTTTTCTCACTGCAATGAGCGCATGTGACCGAGTTAGTACAGTTATTTGCACCGTGTCCGTACTTCTGGCATTTGAAACATCTCAGTGGATTAGGAATAAAGGTATCAACACTGATATTGCAATATCCTGCTCTAACTGATTTTGGAATGGTTGGAGAAGAAAAATGGAAGAGATAAGTATTAGTAGGTTGTGTTTCAGAGTTTATTCGGGTTGTAAATCTCTTAACGAAAAGCACTCCTTGTTCTTTCATTTCTGATACGATGTCGAGTTCAGTCATATCAGCAAACAATCGATCTCGATCTCTGACAATCCCTTTGCTCGTGTTCAGAGTTCTGTGTGGAGAAACTGATACCGGAACGCCAACAAACAACTCGGTTGACAACAGGTTGGCTGATTGCTGTTTCCTGTTACATTCTATAAGAAGGGATCCTGAACGCAATCTTTTGATATTCTTTACCTCACCTGCGATACCATGTATACCTTTTGATACTGCAAAAGGGTTTAATTTTATAGCTGATTTGTCAAGTGTCTCGATCACGAGAAATCGTGGCCAATATTCGATTGACGTGGACGGTCGTGGTTCATCATCATCATCATTGTCAAGCTGACGTTTGTTTCTTTTAAGGGGGGTTGTGTAAGCCATAGTAAGTTTAGTATGGTTCATCATCTGAGCTCCCCACCCACCACGGAGTATCACAAGGACAATGCTAAAAGCAAGTGGGCCTCCGACTTGCAGCACCAAGGATACTCAGATGAGATACTCCAGCAGAAGAATTATAAATAATAAATCCACTAGATTGGCCCATGAGCCACCGCCTTCTGGGCATACGACTCTAGGCAAATTTAACATTTGTTGAATTTGTAAATCAATATAAATTTAGTGAAGTAAGTTGACCAATGCCCCTATCAGGATTATTAATAGCAATCAAATTTGTGCAATTTCAAATACAATGCACAGGGCATGACGTGACCAGCCGATTGGTTGAACCGGGCCCATTCAACCACCCGTCTAGGTGAAGTAAGGGTCGAAGTGGTGTATTGGGCAAAGGAACGCTGTTCCTGGAGCCAGTGCCCTCAACCACCAGACTCCCGTCCTCCACCGACACAGGGGCGCAACCCACGGCAAACGGGTTGGTGGACCCCAATATCCCCGGGTCCACAACGGGGGTTGAAGGGCGCTTAGCGTGACCCAGCACCCACCACGAGGAGGTGGCCCTTCATGGGTGCCAGTAGTTCTCACAATAAGATTTGTCAATGCGCGGTGAAGCGGCCCTTACAATCAGATGAGCGTCAATCCACAGTTGATGCCGTCTGATTTTTCTGAACAACCAATCAGAATCTAGTATTTTCTTTATTCATGGTAGAATTTCGATTAAACCGTTACAATTGCATTATGTCACTAGTATATATCTAATGCATGTTAAACCAGTCTAGATCACTCCACACACTCTACTTTCGTATTTCCCCTGTTAATCTCTCCGTCTGATAATGTTCTACACATATGAAACTCATTTTCGATTCTTTGCCACTTGCCTGGCAGGAATGCAACTCTCTGATTAGATGTCATCATTTATCAAACCCACTTGATCTGCACAGATAGCTTCCTGTCAATTTTTCACCCACTTGTGACATTTCATTGTATTGATTCCTTTCCTGGTTGTTGAAGACAAATATGAAGAAATTGAGGCCCGATGTTGTCATATTATACACTCTGATAAAGCGTGTTCTGTCGCCGCACGCCTTCACGAATGATATGTGGTAGTTAGTATAAACTTTGGTTGAGTTTTTAAAGTCAATTTCAGATGCGTATTTTCTCCTTCTATATGTGATATGATGCTCACACTCAGAGATCTTTATCAATTGTCGGATAATCGACATTGATCAAGTGTTCTTGAGGAAGATAATATGAAGATATCATATTATTAACTGAACCCAATACCAAATGGCCATAATGTAATTTATTGCAGGTCACATTGTAAATAATATTATCAAGCTCGCTGTATTATGGGGGTATGTTACCTTAAATGGAAACCTTTAAATGAACGCGTTATTTGAGTAATCACATCGAAAACTACCCACATCATGAAAAATAATAACTACTGAAAGACTTCATTGTTGATCCAGCCATAAGTGAATGTCATTAACTGTCGCCATTTAAACTCATCGCCTTCACAAAGGACTTGAAATCTTGGAATGCAAAGTCGGTGTCAAGCAACTCTATACTACCATCTCTACATTTGAACATGTCTGACAAATGAAAATAAAATATTATAGAAATGTGTTTTGTACGAAATGGTGCTGTTTTCATAATAAGTGTGTTTTTTACGTGTAGTCAAAGAAGCATAAAACCAGTCACGACAAGTAATTTTCTTCTTGCATCGCCTTCAAAGGAACAGTCTATTGTGTAGTATGTATTATCTGACCTCGTCATACACACACGTATTTCAGTAATTTACACCATTACGAATTTGACAAAAAGGTATAAAATGCTGTTTTGGTAAACACAGTTTTCACTTCAACACATCAACAAAAGCTCCTTCCATAAAAAAGAAAATGTACAAATGCATGAATGACATTTTATTACAGCTGAACAAGTGCATCTTTTATTTTCCACTTGTCAATAGGAGCGTTTTGAACTTCAACTGTTTCTACTAAAAAGTTGATAATTCGAATACTGTGTTATGAAGAAATCCCAATTCGGATTTGTATCATACATAGGGTGAAATGTTTGCTATTCTTCTACATTTTCATGAAAATAAAGTCGTATTATTTCTGTAAAATCTGTACGGGGTTTTTCTCAACATAATTCATTTGCAAATTATAACCTGAAATTTGACTTGTTTTGTCCATCATCCTTGTTTACTGCCAAATCAAATAGAGACCCATGGTCATGGTGTAGTTGAACACAGATCTTTTGTTCCATATTCTCCATAACTTATTAGCACAATAGTCGTAATGGAAACCGCCAGTATGTTTGGTAGGTAACTTAAAAGGCAAATAAAGCATCTAGCAAAGCATTTAGTACGTTACATGACAGTGAGCCAGAACCCATAATATCTGATAACCTTGGTTGCGGATCAAGTGACAAATGAATCCTTTTCATCTCTTGTTTGTGCTTATTCGGGAATACAAAATCTGTCATCTTTGTGTAGGACGGATGCATGGCACAAGTCCCTGTGAACTGTCCAGATTGTTTTCTGTCGGTATATGTGTGGGTGTTCAACACATGTGTAACGGTCTGGTTGATCAACGGAAATCCTTTGAAGACATTCCAGAACAAAAAAAGATTATGGATCTACACAATCAAATTGCACTCAAAGGAAAAGCATTTCGGCACAAATATCTCGATAAATATACGGGGAAATTGTCAATCAAAAATAGCAAAACAATATATTATCCTCGACGATCAATGTTGAACCTTTTTCCGTTTGGACGCTGGATAATCAGAAGAACAGTAATTTCTTCACAGATATTGATTTACTATCTTTTGTGAATTAAAATATATAAATGTTTCCAGGATCACGTAAGTCACAATGGCCCGTGAATGTATTTGTTGTACGACTTTAGTAGAACTTATGTTCGTTATGGTGTTCTTTGTGAAAAACTCTGAGGAACACATATTACACGCTAAGACATGAGGGCAAGTGAGAAACAATGAGATTAACGATGTACCTGTCTGCTCTTATTTGTCCTGCAATAAAGGAAGAGACGGTACAATACACATGTTGAAATATAGACCTTTCCATGGCTTATTTCATGGGCGCAACCATTTTGTGGCAACCATTAAGCGGCTGCAACGATGAACTGGTCTGTGCTATTTGTAACGCCCCGGCAATCTATGACGTTGCAAACAAGTCTAGACGGTGCCCAGTCAACGCTTACGCGGCGAAAAACAACGTCTACTTACAGGTCCAATTACATCTCGTTTTAGGGATTTCTGATGTCATGTCTAAAACAAACATTGCAGGTAAGATATATTTAAAGTACTAAAGTTTAAAGAAATGACCAAGTAATGTCAATATCATGTGCATTTTGTTGTAACTCGGCTATTGTATTGTGCACGAAAACTGAAGGCCTTTAAACGAAGTTGAATTTAACGTGAAACTGTATGTAAACTATAGGCCGCCTGTATCTTACAAGGCCTGTGTTCTGAATTTGAACTTGCCTGTATTTTCAAATATGTATAGGGAATTTAAATATTTCCAAACATATTCCCCTAATGTTGTCTTGTTTATATTTTGATTTGATATGTCAAGAACCATCGTCAAAATTTATTATTTAGCTATATAAAAATTATTTCAAGATTTACACACGGTAATCTCTTACTAAATGCTCACAAATGACTACGTTTTGACTATATCTTGACCAAATAATTTGTGAAAAATACCTTCTACTTTTTTATCTACATATTTGTGTTATTAAAAAGTACTAGTATATTTCTTATTTATCTCACACAAATTAAGACGTTCTCTTGTAACTAGAAGTAACAGCTGGTTAAATATAATTAGGTCAGATAGTTATCTCAGTCTGTAATGAGGCTAGGTCAAATGTGATGAGTGGGTATGGTTATTATTGTACTTTCTGTGACAGAGTCACTACCTGAAGGCAGTGCCAAGTGGGTTACCAATAATACTGGAAACTGGCCTCAGATAGGATATGAAGATATTATTGACTACCTCATTAAGTCCCACTCATTTGATTCCAAAGGAAATGAAAGCTTTCGAGAGCAACATATGCATATAATTATGTGCAGAATGGATGGTTAGGTGATATTAAAAGCATTGTGGAAAATGAAGTTCATTATCTGAAAGCCTGTGTGTCACCCTCTCAGCCAGGAGCCTCTACAGTTCCTTACAATGCATGGATTGCTGCAAGGAAAGACGGTACTGTATTAACTGCATGTTGCACTTGCCCAGCTGGTCATGGAAGGTCATGTAGTCATGTTGCAGCCATTATGTATGCTGTACATCTAGCCTGGTTACATGGATATGCTGGTAAATCTTGTACTGATTTACCTTGTACATGGGGACGAGGACTGACAGCAATAAATTACTCAGAGAATTAAAGGCCATGAATTTCAAGCATCCAAAAGATCTGATGATCCCAATCAAGCTGCAGAAACGTCTACATCATCGAAAAGCAAGCCCTACAGATTTAAGCAGTTTGTTACCACAGAAGACTTTACTGAGCATGTAAATAATTCTCCACTTTGTTCTCTTTGGAAACTGAAGGGCACACTTCTCCATAAAACATTTTCAGCCACTGAAAATGTAAATCCTATCTGCAAGGAAACGTCAAATGATGAATCAGACATGGATCTCATGATATTGATTATAGCAAGACTGTCACAAAATTGGAATGTTCTGTTTGCCAGGAAATTTATGACAAGTATGTTAATCTTCCAGAGTACAAAGAGAAGAATTAAGTAATTTAACATTAAACCAGGGTGCATCATCAAGTCCGCTATGGAAAGACAGCAGGCGAGTAAGAATACCAGCATCAAAGGCCAACAGTGTACCTAAAACAAGTAGAGGCGACCCTGAGAAATTCCTGAACAATCACCTGTATGAGAGATTTAAGGGTAATGACAACACTGCTTATGGAGTGACCCATGAACCCATAGCAAGGAGCACATTATCAGGATATTTCTGGGAAGAAAGTAATGTGTGCAGGAACTGTTATATCATCACATGAACCATTTCTGTCTGCTAGTCCTGATGGAATCATTGAAGATTCTGCAATATTAGAAATAAAATGTCCTACAACATCTGTGCATGCAATGATTGACTCAGGAAAAGGTGATGTTCGAATCATTGAGAGTGAACTAGTTCTTTACTCAAAAGGGAGAAATGGATATTTCACTCAGGTGCAAATGTGTATGTTCTGTACGGGAAAACATCAGTGCACATTTCTTATGTGGAGACCAGAAGAACATGACAGAGTCCTGCTTGATGTTGCATATGATTCCAGCTTTGTTGACAATACACTGTCTAGATTAAGAGCGTTTTATTTTAAACATATGCTGGTCCGGTTGGTTGATGACTTCAAGGCAGGTCGGTTCGTGTTGAGTGAGGAATACAAGCAGTTCTGTGTGTCACAGTAGCATGTGTAGAGTAAATAACACTGTAACAGCATCAACACATAAATTACACAGCTATGCGAAGTTTGTTGTTTTGTTAGAGCTGAGTCAATAAATTGCTATCTATCTAATTGATGTGATGTATCTACTATGTTATTGACTTACTGTTGATGTTTGAAAAGAATTTGTATATAACCTGTAAATGTGTACATTTCCTTCACTCACTGACACTCAAATGAATAGTAATAAAATCAAACTGTGTACAGTTCAAAGTCAAATACTATTTCACACGCTAGTAACTTAAAATAAATGTTTAACATATTTAGGTTGAATAATAAAAATACAATGTACCAGTATGAAATGAATATGTGTTTTTGTTTTTAATGAACATGATCAGTATTTATATCTCATGTAATTACTCACACTTAAGATGAAATGTTTAACCCCCTGAAGCAGGAGTATTGTTGTCACACACATATCATGGGACCATATATACAGTTACAGAAACTTGTGAGATTTTCCTAGTGGCCCAAGTGGTGATGTATCTGTAAAAAACACACTTTTGGTGATCACTAACTGCTATTGTTTTCTCCAAAATATCAGTGGCCCAAAGACAAAAGTGGTGGCCATCTGCCACTGGTAGTTTCTATCACTGTATATATG